>NC_080733.1:10819955-10934955 GCF_019097595.1 Hemibagrus wyckioides | reverse complement strand
TTGAGGTGCTGAGGTTAACTACTTGAAAGAAAGAAAAAAAAAAAGCAAAAGGCCCCTGTGAATGAATAAGTCAGTTCTTTACTATTAGTCATGATCAGTTCAGTATTTATAATTCTGAAGACCTTCTCAAACCCCCCCCAAGTCAGGGACCTAAAAGAGCCTTAAGTGCCTCCACTAAATGCATTTCATAAGAATAATTTATAAGGACACACTGGATAAAAAGTGTAGAGGACAAAACCCACGGTTCTCAATAAATGGTCATTTATATGATAGGGATTATAGCCAGGATGTCGCCCTAAATGCCTTTAGATAATTTAACATTTGTTCATTCAGGACTCCTAGCTCAATTTCCTATGACTGAATTCGTTGGCGCTTTACAAAACTGAGAAATAACCAAACTAAACTCACACATTTACATTTCTGGTATTTGGCAGAAGTGCTTTGAAGTTTCTATGAATAAATACATTAACATTGGTTCAATAAGTCACAGACTTAGGATACCATCAGCCTACAAACTGAGTTGGGAGGAACTGTGAATCTGATGTGTGCAGCAGCCAGTGGAGGGAACGCAGCAGTGTGTAAAAACGTAGGCAGGTTCAAAGCAAGTCACACCACTGCATTTTGGATCATTTGGAGAGGACGAATTGCATTCAGAGGTAGCCCTACCAGTAAAGAGCTGCAGTCTCGAAATGACAAGAGACTTGTCAAGACAAGAGCTTGTGTGGACACGTAACTAACTACATATCAACACGTTTATAATCTTCATAATATAATAATAATAATCTTTATAATATTCAGATTGATGAGAAACGTGTTAGAGTGATCGTTTTTACTCGAAGCAAAATATGACAGCTGGTTAAGGCTCTGGATTACTGCTTTGAAGGTTGAGGGTTCAAGCCCCAGCACCTCTAAGCTGCTGCTACTGGGCCCTTAACCCTCCCTGCTCAAGAGACACCGGATCATATCTGACCCTGTCCTCTGACCCCCATGACTTCCTACCTAGCTGGAATTGGCAAAGAAAAGCATTTCAGTGTGTGTAATGTATATGTGCCAAAATAAAGCTTCCTCTAATCTTCTGTTACTAGCATTAAACAAGCTTATTTACTAATTACTATGCAAGTCCGGCTTCTCAATTCACTCATTCACTTATTTCAATTTTTTTCATGCGCTGGAGCGCAGAGCTTCTTTTACTTGTTTGCTCACTATGAGTGAGTAAATATATCATGCAAATCGTCTTTGTTACACAGTCGGATTAGAATAAACATGCATTACCACTGTATAATATTTAAAGTTCATTAACCTGGTGAAATTAGATCAGCGTGCACTAAGCCACCCATGCATTAGTTTTAATATGAGCGTTTATCAAAGAGGTGCAATTGCGGCACACACACACATACACTATATTGCCAAAAGTATTCACTCACCCATCCAAATAATCAGAATCAGGTGTTCCAATCACTTCCATGGCCACAGGTGTATAAAATCAAGCACCTAGGCATGCAGACTGTTTTTACAAACATTTGTGAAAGAATGGGTCGCTCTCAGGAGCTCAGTGAATTCCAGCATGGAACTGTGATAGGATGCCACCTGTGCAACAAATCCAGTCGTGAAATTTCCTCGCTCCTAAATATTCCACAGTCAACTGTCAGCTGTATTATAAGAACGTGGAAGTGTTTGGGAACGACAGCAACTCAGCCACGAAGTGGTAGGCCACGTAAACTGACGGAGCGGGGTCAGCGGATGCTGAGGCGCATAGTGCAAAGAGGTCGCCAACTTTCTGCAGAGTCAATCGCTACAGACCTCCAAACTTCATGTGGCCTTCAGATTAGCTCAAGAACAGTGCGCAGAGAGCTTCATGGAATGGGTTTCCATGGCCGAGCAGCTGCATCCAAGCCATACATCACCAAGTGCAATGCAAAGCGTCGGATGCAGTGGTGTAAAGCACGCCGCCACTAGACTCTAGAGCAGTGGAGACGCGTTCTCTGGAGTGACGAATCGCGCTTCTCCATCTGGCAATCTGATGGACGAGTCTGGGTTTGGCGGTTGCCAGGAGAACGGTACTTGTCTGACTGCATTGTGCCAAGTGTAAAGTTTGGTGGAGGGGGGATTATGGTGTGGGGTTGTTTTTCAGGAGCTGGGCTTGGCCCCTTAGTTCCAGTGAAAGGAACTCTGAATGCTTCAGCATACCAAGACATTTTGGACAATTTCATGCTCCCAACTTTGTGGGAACAGTTTGGAGCTGGCCCCTTCCTCTTCCAACATGACTGTGCACCAGTGCACAAAGCAAGGTCCGTAAAGACATGGATGACAGAGTCTGGTGTGGATGAACTTGACTGGCCTGCACAAAGTCCTGACCTCAACCCGATAGAACACCTTCGGGATGAATTAGAGCGGAGACTGAGAGCCAGGCCTTCTCGTCCAACATCAGTGTGTGACCTCACAAATGCGCTTCTGGAAGAATGGTCAAAAATTCCCATAAACACACTCCTAAACCTTGTGGACAGCCTTCCCAGAAGAGTTGAAGCTGTTATAGCTGCAAAGGGTGGACCGACGTCATATTGAACCCTATGGATTAGGAATGGGATGTCACTTAAGTTCATATGCGAGTCAAGGCAGGTGAGCGAATACTTTTGGCAATATAGTGTACATACATAGAGAGAGAGAGAGGAAACAAAGACATGAGATAGATGACTCAATTGACGTTATACAACAGCCAAAGACCTTGTTATTAAGTTCTAATGAATATTAAGTAAATGAATTTTTTCCATAAGAAATAATGTAAATGCAGATAATATGTTCCAGACACCTAAAAATATTACTAATTTCCATCGGTCAAGGGTCCTCACAATAAGTCGTGCCACCAAGCTTGGGCTAAAAATAGAACAGATCACCCATACCAATAATCTGTCAACCAAAATACGTGCAAACAAATCACATAGCTTTTGAACACATGCCAAAGGCAATGTTAGTATCGTGGGTTCTTCTTTTGAAAAAGCTTTCAGTGACAGAAAAAATATTCGTAAAAATCTCTTTAATCTCTAAAAATGCCTCATCTTCATGTGAAATCCTAAACCCATTAAAAATAATTAACTCTGTACTCAAAAAGAGGAGAATGTCTTCAAAGAAATAACACAAAAAGGGAATATAGCTTGAGTGGACAGAAAGGAATCTGCCTTCCTCTCCATCTTCATGAATACAGACAATTAGAGAAAGAAACCCTTCAATCTCCATTAACGCAGCTGTAACAGAAAATTAACTAAAAACTTTCGAAGCAGAACACAGTTCATCCAAAATGGCTTCCTCCGTCATGGAAAAACTTAGAAGTGAAAGTGGAAGCGACAGAAACATAAAGAAGTCGTCAAGCAGGAAAATCTTTGCACGCATCGTAACTATGTCACTTGAAGGAGAATTTACCTTCAAGCTATGGCGAGACCCTCAATCATATCTTCACTTGATCTCTCGTTCTCCATTTCCTCTGACGACAACCTGCTGAGCTTTCCATAAAAACATCACTGAGCAATCCTAAAAACACCATCAATCTTAACTTCCAGTGGGTAATCCTGCAGAAAACAGCTCTGACAGCTAATCCCCAGGATTTTATTGGATATCACTTTTAAGCAGTCAGGGATTTTTTTTTCTGAACATGGCATTGTTGCAGATTATGCACCGTGCTAAATTAGACAGCAAAGTCAGTCACAGGCCAGCAAAGGCAATTTACCTGTTGACAGCACTGCCAAATGACAGAAGGCAAGGAAAGTAGACTTAACAAGGGCAGAGATAAATGCAGCAGGCACTGGCAGGCAACGAGAAGTGTAATTGTCAATTTGACATGGGATTGGTGCATTATTCAATGTTTCGCACACTCACACCCCAACACATGGTCTTAAAATTTGGCTTTGGCAGAATCCAACATAACAAAAAATATATATTTTTTTAAATCTGATGTTATGATATTTTAGGCAGAACACCACAAATCCTGTGACAGACAGTACAGAAAATGATTTCTGGAAAGTACAGTGGTACCTCGGCATACGAATTTATTTCATTCTGAAGGCGAGTTCTTAAATGATTTTTCCCATAAGAAACAACGTAAATGCAGATAATCCGTTCCAGCCACAAAAAATATTATTACCAATATTATCAATAGGAAGCGTATGTAACCTGTATGGCTGCTTACAAAGACCTGACCCAAGCCAAGCAGTGCAAGTCAAGGGTCCTCACAGGAAGTCGTGCCACCAAGCTTGGGGTAAAAATAGAACAGTCCACCCACACCAACAAAGGCATCGTTGATGTTGTGGGTTAACAGCTTTCACTGCCTGAAAAAAGAATTCAGAAATTTGGTAAACTCGCTTCGGGTTGGCTTCGCTTGGCTTTCCTCTGACGCAAACAAGTATTGAATGGCTCCCAGAGGCACGTGCAACTCAGCCTGCATTCGGTTCAGTTTGTTCGTATGCTGAAAATGCTTTGTATGCTGAATTTTTCTTTCAAAACAGAGTTTGCTTTAGAAAATTCAATTCTCTCTGTCTTTTCCACAGCATTAATGAGAAAGTGTAAAAAAACACGAAAACAGCACTGAAGCAAACTTCAGTTACTTCAATTCAGATACAATCTGATTGTAACAAACCTGCTGGCAGCTCTAAATGTAACTACCCTACGAGCAGCATCAGGGGGTAACTAGCTTGCTAGCAGCTCGGAGTGTAACTAGCTCAGAATGTAGCTAGCAGGCCAGAAGCTTTCGATCACAAACAGAAAAAATGGATCATCATGATTGATTACTTCTGACAAGCCATCCAAAGCGTAACACAGAGGAAAGAGGAAAGTGCTCTCTACCCTCTTCCACATACCTGAGCTGTGCTGACATGAGGAGTGAGTATATTATCCCTCTCATACACCCAGCATGGCAATTCTGCTCTCTTGGCTTCATCAGGATTCAGACTTGTTCTCTTCTTATAATCCTGCCAAATGTTTTCAGTTGCTTCCTTTCAAAGCTCCAGGATTCTCCGGATGAAAGTGAAAAAAATCCAGGTTAAATCTAGAACCCTTTAGCCTGTAAGGAGCCTGCAGGGATCTCTTTGGAATGATGTGGTTTGATTTTCTGAAAGATTTCCTGATTCTCAGACAATGTCTTCTTGACCAGACACACATTAAAGATAATAAACTGAAAAATTGTTATTCTGAATTTGTCAAAAATAAATAAAATAAAATAAAACTGAACTGAATTGATGAATTTCATTATAATCATTGTTGTTGTTCTGAAATGACAGTATAATCAATTTAATGCTGCAACATGACTTCAGAACTTTTTGTTCAGAACAAAAAAAAGCAGCAACCCAAACTTCCTGTTTTTTTTTTAGAGCATGTTTACAGAGGGGTAAAACTTCACACACAGGGGAGTCATAATTATAGTCATAGTTATAAATAATCCAATCTGAGGCAACTGTGGCACATGAGGCCTATTTCAGTGGCTAAAGTTAGATGTGGGATTCCTCTAGCAAGGTGCTTCTAATTACTGGATGTCTGAGCTGAGGTGCTTTTATACCCGACATCTTTTCTCAACCTTCAGTGAACACGTCACATGTGACCCTACAGCATGTACAGCAGCTGCACAGGAGGAACGCGGCCACTTTTATAAAGCTCTGCTGTCACAACGGAGCGCTTTCAAAGCAGAAAAAAAGTCACTTTTCAGAAAAGTGCAGTGCAGTGCAAAAGTGCAGCCATACTCCAAAAACAAGCAAGTCATAATCTGCCTGGAGGACGAGTGCAAAACAAAGTTCCAGAAATACATGCGGCCTCATTAATGAGGGAAAACACGACAAAGTGCATAGATACATGCTGTCTTATTAATGAGTGAAAACACAGATTTATGACATATTCATAGGACAATATTTAATTGCTAAAATACACTTAATTTCCTATTTTTCCCTTTAATATCTGTACAGTGAAAATCTATTTCAACGTTATTTTATACTTAGCCTATTTTTATATTTCTCCTTTTTTAATCTATTTTTATAACAGCAATAAAATTGTAAATTAAAAACTTTATAATAATTTCTTCCAAATCTACAGTAGACAACCCACCTCCTCATATCCATAAATAAATATTAACATCTCTATTACGGATAAAGTTTATACAATAAGAAACTGAACCTACATAACAAGAGTGTTTCTTTGCTTTATTATTAGAAAAAAACAGTTGAAACCCCTTTCATGCCTTTTGTCTCCCTTTACAGGACTTTGCAAGGCCGCAAAAGACAAATGGAATTACTTTATTTAATAACATTTTTTGCATTTATACCGAATTCCTTCATTAGTGAAGACAGGAATTATTAATCCTCGTTAATCTTTAGCTGAGTATTCGAGTTGAGGGGACGAGGGGACGAGTTATACGTGCATAGCTGGAGAGATCTGCTTATTACTCGAAAATCTTTAATTTTATTCTTGTCCAAATCAGTCATATCATTAATTATACGCATTGCACTTTAAGTGTCTGGAAAGATTAGGTCACCTTTTTATGTAATATATTAATCACCGCAGGTTATATACATTGTATTTCTTGTCCACAATGCACAATGAGGGGAAAAGTTTCCTAGGTATTTTCTTAAGTATAGACACACTCATTATTAACAGGCAAGATAAAAATCTGCTGATACTAAAACACTAGCATGCTGCAATTATTGGCTCATGAAGCTCGTATTGTGTGGAGACACGCCTCAAACAAGCTATTATAGTAAAAGCAGTCAGTTTGAATTAACTAGGATGACATAGGTTGGATAATTAGTTACAAATTAAATTTAAAAATAAATAAATAATTAAATAAATATAATTTGGGAAATATTTATTATTTAATATTATTATTTTAGAAAATAATTTCGGCATGAGTGATTCCATTTAATTTATCTTTACCACACTATGAAAGATCTGAGATCCAGTTATATTTTATCATTTATAAAGTTTTTTTCTTTCTTTCTTTTTTTACTCTTATCTAAACCCACAAAACATGCTTTTCTATTGGGGAAAAAAAAAGACTGCCAATATTCTGTCTGATTTCTTTTAAAGCCCTTTAATTAACTTAATCCTAGTTTAATAATGATTCAAACAAGTGCCTGTCGATTCGGATGTGTTGGAATTTTAAATATGCATTTATTTCTCCAGTAAGACTGTAAACAAATGACGGGTAGTATGTAGATTATCCTCATTCTACATTTGCATATTTTAATCAAGATTCCTCACACTGTGCACCCGAGGCCAAGAAAACTATAGAGTTAGGAATGTAATATTTTTATAAGGAGAAAAAAAAAAAAGAACAATAAAGCGTACTGCAATCTCCTTGCTGGGGAAACTTTCGAGAAGGTAGAATTTGATAAAAGTCTTCAAACTACCTTAGAACTTTATTGCTGCTCTGCTCATCTTTCTGAGCCAGGTGATCTAAATCATGACACAAGCAAGAATCCCGAGCTTAGATCAGATAAGCCGTGGCCTGACAGCTCGGCACTGCACATCCACACCCTCCTGCTTCACCGTCTGCAGATTACTAAGATCCGGGACGTACTGGAGAAACATCTGCTGCTGTGTTTTCTTTGACAACGAAAGTGGTGTAAAGAACAAGCGCAAAGACACGCGGCTCAGGAATTATTTACCTTCCTGCTAGATTCGGAGTAAAGCAGTCATTAGTAAGAGACACCATCATTTCCTATAGTCAATAGTCTAGTCAAAAACAAAATGTACATCATTACAGATTTTTTTCCTTACTTCATATATAATCTGTCAACCAAAATGTGTTCCATTAATTTCTTTAACTTTTTACTACGGTCAATTTTTTTTTACTTTAAACCAATAAGGGTTAAAAAGATTTAAATTAAAGCATCTGTCATTACACTTGACACTAGTGCAGAAAACTTCAGATTTTTCATAGTCATGGACTTGTTTAGAGAGATTATAATGTTGAATAAACAGATGGTTTTTAAAAACGTCTGCCTAAACATGTCGTAACCCTCGCTAAGTAAGATTTCCTCACACATTCCATGCCAGGCTTAAATCAAGTTGGAAAACCTAATCAACTCAATTGGTATTGAGATACCAGCTGTCAAAATGCCCATGATGCCCCTGCAGCACAAAATCTTTAAATACACCTAACTTAATGGTTAAGAAACATGCAAATTAGATACATACTGGTTCTCAGAAAGATTTTTTTGTTTTTAAATGGACAATATTCCCAGACTAGCACACATTATTATTTTACAAATCAACTCATAGTAAGAAAATAGCATCAAAATGGAGCGCCACGCTTCAGTGAAGAAACGATGCTCATGAGACTCACAGGCACGGTGAAATGAGAAACTCTAGAATAAATAGAAATGTATTTTTAGATATAAAGCCTCTCATGGAACTTGCTTCGTCTTCACTCACAAGCTTTATTTGATCATTTACAGTGTTTAACACATGCTCCTAATCATCTCACAGACATCAGTAGGGGGAGAAAAAAAATAAAAAATACACTCCACCTTCTGTCTTCATGGACACGCTCCAGCTCTGTAATCCAGCTGGTATAACACTGGGCTACTAAAATAATAACCAATATACATCACAACCTAAACAATATGCATTACACTTCTGTTGGTGCAAAAAAGACAGAGTATAGATGGATGAACCTTGGTTGGTCCATTATATATAATAAACATCTGTAAGGGCAAATGAATGCAACGCCTGCCAAATGAATGCAAACGTATGAAGATATATAATGATAAAAATACGGATAAATATCTACATATTGCACAGAGGTGTGAAACAAATGACATATCCTGGTGCAGGTTGCAGAAGGATACAGAAATAATTTGCACACCGTATGTGAGAGCACGGTGTTGGAGAAGCTCTGTGAGGTTGTAGGATGGTATTGAAGTAAAAGAGAAGAATTAGAGTCATGTATCATAAGAGCTTTGTGTGAGACAGCATGTTTCCTACTGAATGTAGGAGTTTTAAATCATTAAAAAAAGGGTTTGTAACAATTTGTGTGTGATTACAATATATTTAATAAGGCTGTGTAGACTCCATAACTCATGTCAAAGGCCAGTTGTGGACTAAGGATGAATTCATGAGCTAGATCTCTAGTAAACTAAAACCGTCCCACGTTTTTGATTGCCTGGAAACAACTAGGCTAAATTAGCTAAGGTAGCTACAAGCTACAGTTAGTCCAGAATTCAGCTGTCAGAGGTCTTATCAGGTCAAGAAAATATATTCATATAACCCCAATTTTATCATCCCTGCACTGGCTACCTGTTAAGTTTAGCGTTAATTACAAACTATTGCTCTAAATGGTTTAGCTCCCAGGTATCTAAACAATCTTTGACAGTCTTTGAGATCACAAAGCTCGAGACACAAAAAGACTAGTAGTCCCCAGAATAACAAAGTCCACTAAAGCCAGTAGAGCATTTTTGTATTTAGCTCCTAAACTTTAGAATAGTCTTTCTGATGTTGTTCAGGGCTCGGAGACACTCTCCCAATTTAAATGTAGATTAAAGACATCTCTTTAGCCATGCATACACATAACCTTGAACTCCAGTACATTTGATCAAATGCACATTATCATGTAGTGCTTGCTAATATTACAAACAGCATCTACGCTAATTCCTCTCCACTTGCTTTTCTTTTTCTACCTATCCCGAGGCATCTAGGGATTGTGCCAGCTCCAGCTGTGTTCCAATTCAAGATGATTTGGGCTTTCAGTGAGAAGAGGCTAACCCTGCGAGGATCTCAAGCCGTCTAGAGATGGACCAGCTCCAGTTGGATTCTGCTTTATGAAGATTGCTGACATTCAAAGAGAAGATGCCAACCCCATGAGGACTTTGCTGACAACAACCTCCTAATCAATACACAAAATAACATTCTACATATGATCTCCATCACTGAGCATTTGAAGGTTTCGGCATGGAGAAGTTGGTGTTGAATCTATAAAAAACTCCGATGTTGAGCTAATTTATGAGTTAAATGATTTAATAATTGTCAAGCAAAACAGTAAATTAAGTCAATTAATACTGTCTATGAGAAATAAACGAAGACGGGACGACTGTGTAATGACTTTGTGAGTCTGTATCCGATCCTTGATGTAGCACATTGACTGTCTGATCGCACTACGGTTATGGCATTGTGAAGTGTATTATGCTTAAACATCCATATTAAATGAAAACACTTGTAAAAAGTCAATAAGGAGGAGGTGTAAAGTCTGGCTGTTAAACCTACTTGTCTGCCAGGGCAACTACACAGAGTTGGATTTGCTCTTCAGATGAGCTAAACACACCACTGAGAAAGCAACCTTACAGGAACACAGCTTGAAAGGTCCATTATGCAGATCAGTTTTATAAGCTGATGAGCAAGTCTGAGTCTATAACATTCAAGTAAACCATGTTGCTTCGCTAAAGCACACTGCAGTTCATTCACACTGCAGTTCATTCCCAGCTTTAGATTCATTCAATGAATTCCCAGTGTCAGATTTGACCAAATACACACACCAATCAACTTCAGGCCTGTTCAATGACCTCAAACATCAAAGCCAGAGAAAAGTGCTGAAGCAAATACTCTAAAACACATTGCACTCAAACCGGCCCATGAACAGCCCCCTCAATTACCTACTGGGCTCGATCACCCAGGCCACCATGGGACAGTATGAAAAGACATTTCCTTTAAATAAGGAGCAATGCCTCTTGCAGTAAAAAGCTAATATAATGCCTATGAATCCATCAGCTGCAAGGTTAGTGGGTGAAACTCTATCTCCTACTGATCACTTTGATTTAGGATCACCTGTAAAGGAGCCACTGGCTCAAGTACAAATCGCCTGCAGCCACTTTAAAAGGAACGAAGGCAGCTGTGTCGGTAGATTTAAAGAGCTGGAGAGGGTTGCATTTGAAAGAGACATACCAGATGTGTTACACTTCACTTTGCCGTTGGCATAGCTAGGACAAAATCACTTCACGTGTCCATTAAACTCCTGCGCTGTACCTTGACTAAAATATACTCAGTGCTAGAATTCGTATAAACAAGGTAACGTATTATACTGCTGGCAAAATCTACTAGGCCAAGACAAGAAAAAGAACAACTTTTCCTAAATGAAAAGACAATTTAGTGGAAAAGTTTCTCAAATACATCAATTCTGACATAGGCACAAATGACAATTAGCAATATCAAGATCCAACATCAAAAACAAGTAAGAAATCAGAAATGAACCTTGATCTGCTTTCATTTGGGCTAGAAGGTGTTAAATGTCTTAAAATAAAGTTGCATCAGTTGCATCAAATAAAATAAATTGCATCAATCACACTTCCTGTAATGAACACAAAGTGGAGCAGATTCATTTTATTCCAAGTTCACCAACATCAAATACACAAAAAGGCACATGACTGTTCAATAAAAACATTCCTAAGAGGCATTAGGTTCCAAAAACATCCATGCACAAATCCATCCTAAATAAACTGTTAAACCAATTTAGATTAATTTTGGTTTCATTTTTTGGTCATGGCAACTGAATTATTTTTTTTGTCGAACACAGCTTTCAATCAATACCATATTTATCTGTATAACTATTTGAGTTGTCATATGATGAATAGAATCTGGAACAAATACATCTTTTCAGAGAGCTTGAAGGAATTTAATAGCTGAACACGATGTCAATGTATAAAGAAGTTACCTGTGTCAGCATCCTTCACTTCCTCTTTGTCATGCTCCTCATGCCACTGCATGGTTCGGTAGTAACTGAGCATCACTTCCCACAATGCTTTGCATAGGTCAGTCAGGCAGGGGATGTAGCTGTCCGGAGTGATGTGCTGGTGGAAGAGAGAGAAAAAAAAAACCCTAAAGCATATAGCAGATTCAATCAGCCGTCAGCCACTTCAACTCTCTGGGGAAATTTTCCTAAAGCATGGCTCGTAGACGGACACACGGACAGGGGAGCAGAGAAGTAGAATGTAAACCTGCTATGTGACACTGAATCTTGCCAGTTTATTAGATATGACTATAAATACCTAACTCCTTGACAACTTTTATATTGTTTACTTTTTATCCCACATACGCTCAGTTGCCAGTTCAGGTGTATTCAATAAGTGTGTGGAAAAAAGATGCGTCACTGCAATGGAGGCAATTAATTTCTAGATGCACGCCTGGTGCATCGACAAATCCTTGCTTGTGGGTCAACAGGCACATGCACATTTGGGAATTGTTCAGTTTTTGACACTTCTGGAGCAGGGAGGTCTCAAAGGAATGGCCACACATACTGTTCTGCAAGTACATTTCACAGCTCCTTGCATTCTCTATTACAAATATCATGTAGGCCATGACAGTAGAAGAGGATCCAACACTGCTAACAAGAAAATGCTTGCAGGCAAAAAATAACACCCTCATTTTTACTGCAGTGGACATGATGGCTCCACCAGTTTAAATGATATCACAGATACTGGTTGAACTGATACTGCAGTCTGCAAAAATGTTAAGCTCTGTATGTAGCTGAGTGTATAAGCAGATTATACAACTGTTATAAAACGAGCATAATACATATCATCAGTATATTAAAAACACTTATTAATACCATCGCAGCAACATATCAAACAAATAATGTCTGACCAAACAGGCACACACAATAATGAAAATAATTCATAGGTCACTTTAATAGAAACACTTGCACCTTACCCGAACACGCAGTTATCCAATTAGCCAGTCATGTGTCAATGCATACAATCAAGTCAAGCTCTTCAGTTAATGTTCATATGAAACATCAGAGCAGGGATTAATGTGATGTCAGTAACTGTGACTGTCACACTGTCATTTGTTTAGTTCCTCAAATCCAGAGAGTCTTTTATTAATAAGTAATGCACATAACATGCTAGTTTTGGGAGTTATATTTTGGACATGTCACCAAGGCATAAATCTGCAACTTAACAATCAGCAATTCCTTCCCAGTTCTGCTTTCTACCAGCTCATGCACAAGATGCAAATTCATAGGTCTGAATTTATCTAGATCAAATCAGTGTGAAAAGAAAATTTCTACTACTAGATGGAAATGTGTGCCTTTCATATCCTTTGTCCTTTCCCCTTCAGTGAACTGACTTTTTCCACAAAGGAAATTTGATTCACTGGTCTGCACAATGTTTTTTGCTGAAAATGTAGAACAGCATGGTATCCGTGTGTCTCCCTTGTCACATAGCAAAGGGGTCAAAAAAAAAAAAAACCCGTAAATGCCATGACCGTATTTGTTGGTGACTCTGCAGTGGAGCTTGAAAAGAGAAATAAAGACGTTTTTAATTCTTCACAGCCTGTTTAAGTCTACAGTCTGGCTTTCCAATGGTTCAATCATAATACTACTTATGAGTAAGAACCAGTAAATAAGCTGAGCACAGGAGCTGATAATAACCATGACGCATGAGTAGGAATGTCTCAGAATAATGAGGGGAAAATAATAAAGAGTTGAATTTACCCGATGTCCCGAGACACTATAGCACATTTGGCTTTACGTGCTTCCTCAGCCAAAAAAAAAAAAAAAAACCTGACTGAATAATAGTAGTGCAAGCAATGGCTGGAAAAAAATTGACTAAATTTTAAATTATACATATCTGTAGGTGGTAGGCTTTTCTGAAAAACTGCCAGAGAAACTTCATTTTTATACCTATGAATGATATTTGAACATTTGTGAATCTGAGAGTAATCATAAATGCATTATCATATTATCATAATATTGGGTGAATGAAAAAGTGTCAGCGGAACTGGATGGACATGTGTTCCATCCATCAAAGCCCCACATTTCAGGACCCAACACTTTTTTTGGAGCCATATAACAAGCATTAAAATCGTGCATACTGAAACTCTCCTAATAGGCTCACAAGTCAAAGTTTTGCCAAGTCTATTTTGGTCTGCAGCAACATTAGAATTCTGAGAAAAGCTGCCATACTCCCACTTGGAAAGGCCAATCTCTGGTCTGGGAGGCCTGACATAGAGTTTGTTATGTCTCAAACCACAACATGGCCGACTCATCCATACACACATTTGTCAGCACCACTGACAGCTACATACAGGGCTTTCGTCCAGGTTTTTTTTCTCTCTCCAAGTAAGGCAGTGTATATGGAAAAGCTTGGGTGAATTACAGTCTGGGGCTAGTTTTAGAGAACAGAAACGGCCCAGCAATATGGCCTCCAGCTGTGGAAAAGCTAACAACCACAAAGCTAGGAACGATTTACAGAACAGGGCTCTCCCATTGCCTTACAGGTTTGACCTGATCCGGCTGCTTATTTATGGGTTTACACAGACTGTATAAATTACACCCAAGGACAAATCCCATAGTTTTACCTCCAAATTATTTTACCTCCAAAAAATGTAGAGCAGAAAGAGAGAAAAACACCCAATTTGAACACTTCAAACAGATTGCTGTCTGCCATCTAAAACACACTGTTACTGAAAAATTGTCCATGATATCAAATTGACCACCTGATCTGTCTCTCCAAGTACTGTATGGAATTCAGAAAAAATAAACTAAAGAATGAATGATTTTAAGATTTATGTGATCTGTGACAACACACCCCAAGCCTGAGTGGTTGAAATAAATCAGATTAAGTGTGATCTGTACACAGGGACTGCTTTCAGTGGTAATTCATCACCTGGGAGAAATTCACAGCTGCATATAAACAACCTGAATCCAGCCAGCATCAGTTATTCCACTAGATAGATCCTGACCAATGAAGAGAGCTATAACTTAACATGAAGGGGATAAGAGGATCAAAAAAACAATAAGCAAAACATTACCACCAGCCAAAACATGCTATTTTAAGGTGACTGGTATTTTTTATTTTTATTTTTTTGTATGATTTGTTTACATATAATCTCCTTGTATTGTCTAGTTGCCAAAAAACAGTCTGGGAGGTTCCACTGACATTGTTTCTACTATTATAGGGCAGGAAGCAAAAGTTTGGAGTTTGGCAAAAGTGAGCAAGAAAGGGAAATGATCATTTCTAACCACACAATCAATCCCTCTGCTTTGCCAGTTGACTCATTGCTCATAAGGGATGATTTGGCATTGGTGTTTGGAAACTGAGATTTGAATAAAGGGTGGAGGTCTTGGATCTGATCTCAGAAAGCTCATCCAGGATTAATGACTTTCTGCTGAGCTTCAAAGACTAAAATATAATCTGCGCTCACCAAAAGTCAGGGCTGGACCAGGTGCAGTCAATCCTATATTAAGCTGATTCACAGTCGTTAGAATGCTTTAAAGGACAAAAGGAAAAAATAGTTTTGCTGCCATCAGCATCGGTAGAATTGCAGTGCCAGCATACTAATACACAAGCCTCCTCCATCAAAGGCAACTCTCTATAGAGCAAACTTAATGCATTTCCAATGCAGCCCTTAGGTAACATTCAGCTGGGACAAAATCTGCTCTAGGTCCCAATAATTCCCAGTCCATTCAAGCATAAAACCCCAAAAGAGCCTATAGTGATAATAGTACACAAAAAGTAAAAGAGTGTGGTGCTGCATGAGGTAAAGGTAAAGTTGTATGTTATAG
This sequence comes from Hemibagrus wyckioides, assembly GCF_019097595.1. Lineage (NCBI taxonomy): Eukaryota > Metazoa > Chordata > Actinopteri > Siluriformes > Bagridae > Hemibagrus > Hemibagrus wyckioides. Next base: position 10,919,429 of record NC_080733.1, on the reverse strand, counting down.
GATCTCGGGCCCCATTTGGGTGATGCAATCATGAGTGGACAGCACAGGCATTTTCATGTGTCTCGAATGACCACTTGAATTTCTGCAGTGACCATTTGTGGTGGTGGTGGTGATTACACAAAGATCAGCTGGGAATCCTTTTTACTAGCAGAACTAGCAAATACCACAAACAGCAAGGCTGTAGAGTGGCTTTTAAACATTAGAACAAAAGATGGAGATATCAGGTTTCTCATTTTTCCCTCTCACACTTTCCTGGCAGCTTAGTGGTTAAATCATTGGGCTACTGATCGGAAAGTCATGAGTTTAAATCCCAGCATCGGCAAACTGCCACTGCTGGGCTTTGGAGCCAGGCCTTTAACCCGCATATTGCTCAACTTATAGCACTCTCAATTGTAAGTCACATATGATAAAACTAGCATCAGCCATATTAGTAAAACATAAAAATATACGCACATATTCTATGTATCTATTATATAATCAAAGTGTATATTTATCTCCTGAGCATGTTATTAATATAAAAATATATTAATAAAATTTGCCACAACTAGTAACACAAGCTCCAGCATGGATTTAAAGCAACTTGAGATGCATGAATATTAGTTTTTTGGAGAGCACACACTATGTTGCTCTGGATAACGGCTTCTGCTAAATGCTCTAAAAGGAAAAAAGCTAAATCCATTGCGGTGTACTACACAGGCAAACTGTATCTTGCTGGAGAATGACTCTTTAACAAAAACAGACAGCACTGTGTAGCTATTCATCAACTTAACTGCTTGATGAACCCCTCTAACCTTTCGGACTTGTCCTTTGCCATGGCCCACTGAAGAACACTGAGCTAATCAACACATCACTAACATCTACACCACCTAATTCTTAGCAACGTGATCATGCAATTAATTATTTTCTTAAAAACCCTGATCTTTAGCTCTAATTCAAATCCCATGACCACAGATTTAAACCCAAAGCAGAAATGCGTCCAAATCACACATCTACCCACATGGTCTTGTGTCCCTAAAGTAATTCTTTAAGATAGGAAGGTCTAATCAGGTCTAGACAGAAGGGCTATGGCCTTTAGCATGTCATGACTACATTTTCTGCTGATGAGTTGGAGAATTAAGCCCCTTTTACATGCCAGCTCTCATTCAGCCTAATTTTTAACGATGCTGCACATGTTCTCACTTATCAGCAGATGTCAATGCAGCCCCATTGCTGAGCTAATGCACAGAATTAATCAAATGTTCTTCTGTCCGTTGAAGCAGATATTCCCCTGCCAAAACCTGTATCGCTCTATGGGTAGCGTTCATATCAGAGGTCAGACAGGAGCATTTGAAACACGTCATGTGAGAAGCAATAAGTTCACTTTCTGTCAGAATTTAAATAATTTCTGATCAAGTTCTTTCAAGTTGTTTCCACTCTCAAGGAGTTTGAAGAAAAATTAACTCCACCTGAGGGCAAAACAAAGGACAATCCTTCCAAACAATTTAATATACTTTTAAGTGGAACTATCTAAAAAACATTTAAAAAACTGATAAACAGATTATTTTCCCATATTTGATTCTTCCACATATGATGTTTCAAGATGTCCTGGGTTTTTTTGGTCATTTTTTTACATTTTCCTCCCGTTGGTTATGTCTTCAGGTCTATTCAGACTGGTGGTGGTGAGGAAATGTGGAGAAACTATGTCTAAGATTTTAGTCTTATTTGAATTTTGTCAAGTCAGCAATTCTTGGGGACTGTGCATGCACACACCTGGAAAGGTAATGGTGTATTTGATCATCTGTAAAATTATCAGTAGAAATAACTTTAGGTGATATAGGCTAAATAACATCCTGTGGGGAAAAAAGTTTCCAACTTTTTCTACACTATAAGGACTCAAGGAAACTATTTTTTAATGTGACAACAAAATACTTTGTCAGAGAAGCAATGCTTCTGGGGATATCAGGTAAAGTGTGTGTGTGAATAAAACAAGTCAAATATGGATATTTACAAACCTTATAAACATATCTATCTATGTATCTATGTTAAGTAGCCTTTATTTGTCACAGGTACAATTTGTCACAGGGTGGGGGTGTGGTTAGAGTGGTGGTATTTTTGGAGGCCTTGCTCAAGGGCCCAACCATGGCAGCTTGGCAGTGCTGGGGCTTGAACCCCATGCTTCCGATCAACATCTATCAATCTATCATGTCTGTCTGTCTATCTGTCTGTCACCATCCATACACTCAGTTCTGACCAGAGGTTAATAAGCGAAGTCAGAGAGAGATGGGAGAGATTTTTTCTCAGATAAATTTGAGCCATCAGGAAGGATATGGTAACACACCTTCTTGTGAAATACATGCCTCAGCAGATCAGAGGTGTGTATAGATGAAGTGTGTGTAGTATGCATGTCACGTTTTTGAACGACAACCATGATTACATTATGAAAATGCTCACATTTCTCTGATATACAGATTGCTTATAGTGCATAATCATTACAGATATCTGGTAACATTGCTTAACAGACACTGGAAAGCTTATCTGTTCTGTATAAATGACACGTTTCTTTTCTGTTTCTTTCTTTACTGAACACCTATAGCCTTGAGCAGAAAACAGTTAAAGACATCTAAATCTCACCATGACCATGGTGATTAAACTCATGGCTAAATCATTATATTGACCAAGTCTAATTGTCAGCAAATGATCTAGCATTGGCTCGATACGATCACACTGCAAGTCTATACTGCATGCCTGTCTGACTTCTGTTTGGTTTCATGGTGGTAAAAAAAGAGGGGAAAAAAGAAAAGAACAGATAAGAACTACATGACTATATTATAACTTCAAATCAGTTTTCTATTTTTTAGGTAAAAATTTATTGTAAAAACAAAGCTCTGCAAAAACATTATGCTCTTTTCTGTGTAATTGATAATTACAGGAGGAATGTGATGGTAGTCAACACAGACAACAAAAAAATCCCATCCTTCTGGTAGAAAACACACAGGAAACATCTCGTTATGGCAAAATCTGTGTGCAAAAACAGCTATCAGCTATGGGAATACACTGATTTTCTTATCAAAAGTTGTATTCCCGGTTTATTACTGGTTGAGTGTGTTGTGTCATGGCTCATTTGTCCTGACAGGCAATAACCTAAAAGCCATTTAAATTCATTTTAGTTACCGAGTTGAGGTTTAGATGCCAATTTATGGTTTATGGTCTGTTAAAACAGTAATGAAAGTGAATAAAAGGATTCATAAATGTGACATAAAATGCTTCGTAAAAGCTGTTATTCCAGATTAAATTCCTTCACCCGTTCTTCAATTACACATAGCCGAAAACCTGCTGCAGCTCGAGTGTGCCACGTGGTCGTACTAAGTGAATTTTTCAGCTGATCGGCGTTACAGCTCATCTCTGTGTGATTAAATCATCAACAAGTAAACAAAATCAATATCAAAACAGCCTACTGAGAGTGAGCCTTCAATTAAAACATCAGAAAGGACTAAAGAGCATCTGATCTAAAGCAGTTGCTGTGTAGAATATGGAGTACATGGAGCAGATGTTTGCCAGGGATCACAGGCTAAGCACCAAATTCAGAAAAAGTAAGCCTGGTAAATGAATATGAAGAGGTAAAAATGACCCATATTTTACCCAATAACACATGCACACACATGTGCATGCACGCACACACACACAGCTGTGATTCTGCTATTAAGCCATGCTGTGTTTATGTACTATATAACTGGCAATAAAATACTGTAACCATCACCCCTTGCATAATTGTGTTGAAAGAAAGAAAGAAAGAAAGAAAGAAAGAAAGAAAGAAAGAAAGAAAGAAAGAAAGAAAGAAAGAAAGAAAGAAAGAAAGAAAGAAAGAAAGAAAGAAAGAAAGAAAGAAATTCTTTTTCTACTATTTTCTTTTTGCTTCTTATTGTCCATGTGATAATTTTTAATAATAATAACCAATAATCAGCATAAATTTAGAATAAAATAAAAATTAAAAGCTGGATAGAAGCGCTGTGTCATTATGACTACAAAACTTTAGATGCATGATAATTAAACTAAATAATGCTCATGAAGAGAGCTGTTACATATGCACTCTACATCTACACTGTACTAGAGGGTTAAACATCACATTCACATGAATCAGTTAAGTGTAAATGCCACAATTACAAATGAAATGTTGATCATTTTAAGCCAGTAAAGGGGATGTGTGAGTCAGCATGCTCTGTAACACAGCCTGTGACCCTGTTCCACCTCCAACATCAGTCACGGACGGAGGGATGTAGATGATATCTGCAGAGGAGGATGAGTAAGAGTAGTGTAATGAAGCCTCCATTCAAAATTCATCTGCTGCTCTGCATTAGGATGCGACCTTTGGAGGATGGCAGTAATATCAGATTTTTTTCATTCTCGTGATGGAGTTTGAGGTCAGTACTAAAGTGGCTGTCAGTATTACAAATCTTGTTCCGTTTATTTTATCTCTCTCAGCTGCCTAACAACACTGAAGTGTCCTGAATGGAGACGTAAGACCAGAGACTCACCAAGGGTTCACTTGTTTCTCAATATGTTTTTCAATACAAAGCATTTTTGTTAAAGGGCTCGAACAGCCTCCTATGGCATCCTCCTGGGACACAGCAGGGTTCTATTGCTCCAGTACTGTACAGTAGCTTCTGTGCAAAGAGAATATTTTCCTGCACCATGAACAGCAGCATCATGGTACAATAAATGCAAAGGTCCTAGAATCAGTTTTCAAGGGCTGGATACTGCATAAACCTTTCGGTAGTCACATGTCTAAAGTTGAAGCGTGACACAAGAAAAGTACGCATGAACAATTTCTTTCTTCCTAATCTTTAAAACAGATAGAGCAATTAATAAGAAAGTGTGCATGTAGTGTCTGCAGCTTTCACTAAAACAGACAAGTAGCACTTTTTTTTGTGTGTGGTGAATACCGTAAAATACTGAATATTTGCACAATCCAGTTTATACTATTTCAGATTTTTTTTACTCTTTTGGCTGAAAAAGCATCTCATTCTGATCATACACTTGTTTTGTTTAAACATGACATTAATAGATATGATTAAGGAGGAAGGAGCAATCTGAAATGGCCAAGCTGACATGTTTGGTGTATTTTTGAGTGATAACTCTTAGCAGTGTATTCTGATGATGTCTGAGAGCAATGTTTTTTGCCATTGAATCAAGAGTGAATACCAGTAATGGAACTATTATGTGTCAATGATAACCACACAAGTCGATAGTGGTGTGACTGTGAGCTTGCGTGTGTAAGACAAAGACAAATGGACAAAAGGTTCTCCTCCGAGTGTGTTTGACTGCCCTGCAACAGCATGACAGCAGTCTGTGGGTGGCTTCATGTGTCCTAGAGGAAGCATGTGCTAACCATCACCTTCCATGATTGGTAGCTGAAGCGGGTAAATGAAAATCAGCAGTCGGGCAGGAAGGTGAATGGCCAGATAAATAGATGGATGGACGGATGGATGGATGGATGCATTGATGGATGGATAGCTGGAAGGATGGAGCACAAGGATGGAAGGATGGATTTTACCTAAACTCACACCGTTAGACCAATCAAATTACAAATTCAACACAGTAGTATAGACGTTTTCACACGCTAGTGACATATTATACATCGACAATCATTTCTTCTTTTGCCCCACATCAGAGTTGCTACCACACACATTCTCACAGCACTTAATGTGAGTATTAAAGCTGTCAGTGTTTCATGAATGTCCTGATCACAGAAGACTTGCCTGAACAGTGCTTCATTTTCCATGCATGACAGACAGACACAACTTAATATCTCTGGTGTTTTTTCACCTGCTGTCTGACATTAAGCACACATCCTGCAAAGATAAAGTAATAAAATGGTCTTATGGAGACGATGGATGCTTTGTTTGAGATGCAGAGCCTTGTTTCAGATGAATACAAATGAGGCTTTCAGAGGCAGGGTTAAAGAGCTGAGCTGTCTGCCTTCAGAGCAGAAAAAGCCACCAATGTCCTTTGTAATGACTCTATTCCTGCATATTAACTCAGATTAATTGCTTTGTGACATGCTCATGAATGAGACTGTCTTCCCCTTCCAGAGAGCCATGCATCGTTGTTTCTTTGTTTCAGTGTGTTCCCGATATAGACAAATGTGCCATCCTGTAAGAAGGAAAATAATTCCCTGCTTGTCTGAAGTACAAAAGAGTGACGAGTTATTCATGAAAAAGCCTAAGTACAGTTAAAATCATTTAGGAGTTTACTTTCAACTGAACCGGAGTGAGAAGGAGAGAAGCAGATAATCTGACCCCTCTTTCAGAAGTGAGGATGAAGAAGGTGTCTTACCGTGCACAGATCCTTGTACTGCATCTTCTGGAATTTGGTGTCAGCATTGCCAGCACATAGTTCCACGTATCCCAGCACCACCTGGAACACAGTGTTGTGAATGGCCTGGGTGAAGTGCATGTGAAGCTGGTCCATCGCCGTCTACAGAGGGAGAAAGGGAAAGAGAAAAAGAAGATGCAGGCTTTTGAATAAATTCATCCCCAGCATGGAACATGTAGAAGGTTGTGTATTGATATATATTGTGTAGATAGGGGAAAAAAAAAAGGAAATGATACAATATCTTTTCCAAGTCACACCATCATATAGTAATTTAAAAAAGGTGTGTCTATTTCCAAATGCAAACAGCTGCCTTGCTTACAGGATTATTATCTACATTCACTCTAATAATGGAAGGGTGGAGGGAAACATGGATAGACAGAAGGGTGGATGGAGGGTAGAGAGATGTATGGATGGAAGGGTGGATGGAAGGGTGGAAAAAAAGAAAGGTAGATGGAAAAGTGGGTGAAAGGATGCTTGAATGAAAGGAAGAGTGGATGAAATTGTTCAAGAAAAAAAGGGTGGATGGATGTGTGGATGGATGGATGGATGGATATGTGGGTGGGTGGATGGATGGATGGATGGATGGATGGGAAAATGGGTTACTAGAGTGGATGAATGGTTGTATGGCTGTATTGGAGGAAGGATGAATACGTGGATGTATGGGTGAATCTATGAGGGAAGGATAAATGAAAGGTATATGAAATAAATGGTAGATGGATGGACGGATACAGTGGATGGATAGATTGGATGGGTGGGTGGATCAGTTAATAGACTGATTGCAGATGAATAATTTTCCGCAGAACAAGCAGCCCTTTAAACCTGAAAGTCATTTCACCTGAGATCCATATTTACACGAGATAATGAAGTGTAAAAGCACTGCACCAAGTTACTGTTTAAACTTCTGTAAATAACATCCTTCTGTAAATAACAACTCCCTTCTGCTGCATTACTGTCGGTTTTCTATGTCTTATATTGCTCGTTGTCTTGTTGCTGTAACACTGGAATTTCTCACCTGGGATTAATGAATTGTGATTTTCACTCTGTACAAGCAGATGCTGCCTTTATCAAACAATTACAACACTATCTGCAGTGAGCTTTGCAGCTGCTGATAAATATGATCTTGAAACCCTGAGTGCATTTGGGTTGCAGCCTCCAGAGCCACCATGACCCGGACCAAGATAAAGAGCTTACTGAAGATGAATGAATGAGGTGACATGTATGTGCACTGTGTAGTGTAAAATCCAGATGTGATGTAAAATGAATCTACAGTCTAAGCCTATGTGAAATTGTAAGATTTTTCACAGCCCAAAAGAACATCCTGTATAATAAAATACTGCTCGATTTTATTCAGGACATGCTCACCTCCAAATACAACAAAGCAGAAAATTCTCCCTTACTGTCCGTCTCTCTCTAACATTCAACCACGCACTCAGTGACCCTTATTCATCAAAGTGGGAACGGGCTTCGATATGAGAGCCAAGAATGTAAACAAATCTGCATCTGATTCGAAACTTAAAACTGGCAGTGACGTGAATCAGCATCATCTGCTGCAAAAACTCTACCACACATTAGATCTTTATTAACATGCCATAAGCATACAACACAAAACACGTCCTAATGTATGCAGGTGTTGTGACGGTGAGCCAATAAAAAGAAGAAAGCAATCAGCAGACTAGAGTCATCCAAGATCCAAGGGGGTATTTAAAAAAAAATAAAAAATCTGGAAAGGGAAATTTTCTGGTGATTTTCCGGTAAGCCAAGTTGGAGCGGCTTGCCTCTGAGGTTGCTGAGAATTAGGATGTTATTTCTGGTATCATCAAAAAGTGTGATCTCTTTAAAACAGATAAAGAAAATCTAATACTAATGCTGCTTAATGCTGAAATCCCGGTTTAACCGTTTTCTTATTTCACCTGCGGGGGAATTATGTGAACTCAGCATGTGGTTGTAAATACAGAGTAGCAAAAAGGAATTAAATTATATAATAACATCAAAAACTTATACCTAAGCCTCTTTGAATTGCCTAGATATGTGAATGAATAAGTGAGTGGTATATGAACGCTACTTGTCCTACAACACCTGAGTTAGAAGCCTCAACATACACAAACTTAGACACATAATACACAGATAAAAGTATAGTGTAGTATATATATTTTCCCCCAAACACTAATAATATGTGGCATTTTCCACTAGACTGGCTTTAATAAAAGATCTCAGATGAAGTTTGAGAAAAACCTAAAAAAAATCTTCTTAGAAAGCTCAAATAATGTGGGCCATCAGCATCCAACCTTTAGATTCCTGTCAAATCCGCAAGCTCTCCATCCTACACTAGCATCCTAACAGAACTAGCGTGGGGGGAACAGTTAAAGCAGCTGTACAGATGTTTGAATACATTTGTTATTCCCCCAGGAAGTGCAATTTGAAAGAAAAAGCTGGTCCGTGATTATCTTTATTTGTACATGTTCATACTACATAAGGGACCGTGTAACCATGAGCCATTTGAGCTAATCACAGAAATGCTAATATCTCTTGCTGGGAATATTCACACAACACAGAGTAAACCGTTATGACTTTTTTTGCTCTCTTAAAAAGACATATCTTTTTGAGCCACCAATGTGCACCCCAGAGAGCTGTTCTATCACTTTTCCTCTTCACTTTCTACACTTCCAATACAGTAGAGTGGCTCATGCCACCTGCAGAGGTTCCCTGATGGCTCTTTCATTGTGGAGTGCATTCACAATGAAAATGATTTAGAGTGTAGGGGTTTGGTGGTGGACTTCATCTTGTGGTGCAGCTTAACATCAGTAACACAAAGAAACTGGTGGTGGATTTTAAGAAATACAACTGACCCACTGGAAACGGTTATGGAGAAGAGAATGGCAGGAAAAACTGGCGATCATGAACAGTAATGCACATCGTCACCATGGCATGCTTTCCAGAAACACATTTAGCTCCTGGCTCATTTCACTGCAGAGCTCTAGAAAGCACTAGTGGAGGTCATTTCTGACCGCTGTCATCTCTGCAATGCCTCCTCCCTATGGGACTGGCCTCCAGCTTTGCAGAATGAATGAATAACACGACAGAATTCATTCATATACTTATACAGATACATGACAGAAAGGGTCAGAAAACTTGTTCTGATATTGTTCCCCACACATTTCAACAGATAACTAAAAACATGTGAGTAGAAATCTCACAAGTCAGACAAATTTCTGTTCAATCAAAAAGCTTTCCATCTTGGATTAACCAATAAACAAATAATGTGTACCATCACCTACCAAGACCAAAAAGTTCCATCTCTCACTAGCATTCAGTCATTCTAACCAGACAGCATGAAAGAAGCAGTAATAAAAAAGTGACCAAATATCCTAGGTAATATCTTAAAATCTTAAGATAGCAGAGGTATTTTCTGCCACCAAACTCTATGATGCCACCTCTCCGCTGGACTTTCCTCTAACCCAGCAGAAAGAATGAATACCAGGATAGAATTCATTCATATAATTAGTAGTTGGAGATCCTTCTGCCATTATCAAAAGGACATCTTCTGAACTTTAAGTGTCGACAGCTCAAAAGCTCTGGACTGCAGTGAGGAAGATGTGCAATGTTATGAGTTCTTCAGGAGCTTTAAAATAACACCAGTGCAAATTCTCTGCAATCTACAGTGCATGAGAAAGTGGTCATGCAAGATGAGCATTTTAGCACAACCTGGAGCTCTATATCTGGCTAAAAATGAAACCTCAATCATTTTCAATTTTCAAGTGATCAACTTTTTGAAGACTCTGCAATGCACTGTCCTGGGTCTGCCCTCCCATCTCACCTTGGCTAGTGGGGACCATTACTTGGCAACAGATACCACTACTTGCACTAGTAGGGATTGGTTATATATTGGTCACAGTTACGTGAGCATAAATATTTTACAAACATTTTTACATGGTTTGCCTACTAAATCCCATTTCACAACACAACCCATATAACCTACAGCTATGTGAATAGAAGCTGTGAACTCAGCATAACACACCAAGGAGTCATTCTCCCCAAACAGCTTTCTTTCCTACACATGAGGAGGTAAGTCATAGATAAATGTGTGGAGCTTTAATCCTGAGGATCAATGGCAGGAAAGCTAAAGCAGAGAATCCTGCTACACACCATGAAGCACCAGAGAACGCCACAATAAAAAGAAAAGCTTTCTCAGATTCTGACTTCAATCACAGCTTTGTATGCTCTGAGGTAAAGGGGAAAAGGCAGGCACTTCCCTGCCAAATAATAGCCTTAATCCAAGAACATCTCATCTTCCCCTGTGTGACGCAGTGTGGGAGGTATACCTCTAACCCTAGACAAGCTCTCATGACTCGCTCACCTGTGTCTTGCCCAATAGCGAGTACGCAAGCTGAACTCTGGTGTAGTGAGCGACGTCAAAGTTCTTGCAGGTTTTCGACAGCGCTACATCCAACTGCTCCTGCAGAGACAAGAAAAGAAGAAGAAAGGTTTAAGGGGCAGAAGGAACTGCACTGCATTAATGATGATGGTAAGAAATCTTCTCTCCTAATAACTGAGGTCTCTGGAGAGGAGGGAAAAGATTAGGCTTTATATCTTTGTCTTTCATATCTCTGGCCCAACTGACTGTTTAGTGATGAAAGCTGAGCTCCAAAAGCCCTGGAGAAAAAAGAAACAGCACACATATAGAATACCGTATGTAAGAGTGAGAACAGGATCCCTAAATGATATAATGACTTATCCTATCACAAATGTATAATTCAACAAAGTCTAAAATATATTAGTTATAAAAGGATAGTTTAACAAGTGCTAGCTATTTTAAAAAAATAATTAAAGTTCTATCCGGACAAGATTGTTTTTTTCCCCAGATTAAGTCAATCAGAATATTTGCCAGCTATTTGACACTAATAAATTACCATAGTTCCCAGCAGCGTCTTTCTTGCACACTGGATCATGAATTAATTTACAGGAAACTTTAATCATGACAGGCAGCACGGTGGTGCAGCAGAAAGCATTGCCACCAGGGTTAATTCTGAGCCCCCATCATGAGCGTCGCTTGTTAATCTCATCTTCACACGGGTTTCTTCCAGATTCTCTGAAATCTTAGTAAGGTTGGTTGGTGATATGGCACTAGATTGCTTGCAGGTGTGTGTAAGTATGTATTCTCACACCTTGCACTCAGAGTTCCCTGTATAGGCTCCGTATCTAAGATGATCCGGACCAGGATAACGTGCTTACTGAAGATGATCGAATGAACATAATCATGATATGTGAACGGAAGGGCGTATACAGACATAGCGGTCATTACAAAGGTCAATTTAATCAGCTCATGAGACCACTTCCCCTTCTAACAAAGCTTTTTTTTTCCCCTCCCAGCGAAGACATCAAATAGATCATTTGATATGGCCCATAGCAACTGCATTTACAATCAGTGACAATCCTGTCACTTTTCTCTTCATCTGGAGGCAAAAAATGACTATAAACATCAAGTGACATTGGCCTGCATAATCCCTGAAATGTCTATCCAGACAGGATTAAAATTAATAGACCACCTTTTAGATTGATGAAAAACTGCAGACAATGCTGCTGGAAGGTTCTTTAGGGAGAAGGGTGGAAAAAAGCACAGAGTAACATCTGCAAAAGTCTGAAATTCCCCAGCTCCCCTCCCACATGTATTCATTAATTTTTGTTTTTGATTTGAACTAAGGACACCTGCAACAACTAAACCTGATTTTTCCATCCAGGACTAAAAACAAATCCACATAAATTAGCATAAATAAGATTTCAGCATAGTATTAAAAATGATCATCAACTGAGCTCATATGTAAATCAGAAATAGAAACCATCGAGCCTCAATTATTACTAATTTGACATTTTTACCAAAACAAACACATTAATTAGAGTATTCTTCCACAAACGTTCCTTGTGGAGTGATTTTTGCTAATGGATGAAATAAACACTGGTTAATGAGTTGACTAGGCTTATTTGCTATTAACATGACCATCATGTAAAGTGCGGAAATGTGGAAATTCAACTGAAAGTGAAATGGAGAGAAAGGGGGCATCAACAAGGCTGAGATCTTTTAATCATTTAATTCATTTAATCGTTCCTAATCTGTTTGAAACTCAAATTTGAAAAAACAGCAGGGGTTACTCCGTGTGTGTGTGTGTGTGTGTGTACATGTCTGGTTGTATGTTAGCTCTCCTATTCTTGAGTCCACAGAGCAAACAGCTTATTCAGGAGAACACTGTACATCTGCAATTAAGCTCACACACGCTCACACACACGTACACACGCGCACACACGCACAGAGCACCATTCATGCTTTTACGCATACTTATACACATATCAGCCATAACATTAAAACCACCTGCATAAAATGTGTACGTCCTCCTTGTAGCAGCTGAATCTTTAAGTCTTGCAAGATTTATAAAAGTGTCTGTCCAGCGCATCCCACAGCTTCTCGATCGAAATGAGATCTGTGGAATTTGGAGGCTGAGTCAACACCTTGAACTCTTCAAAGCGTTTCTGAACAATTTTTGCAGTGTGGCAGGGTGCATTATCCTGCAGAAAGAGACCCTTTGCCATTAGGGAATACCGTTGACATAGAGAGGTGTACTTGGTCTGCAACAATGTTTAGGAAGGTGACGCGTGTAAAAGTAACATGAATGCCAGGACCCAAGATTTCCCAGCAGAACATTGCTCAGTGTCACACTACTTTCACCAGATTGTATTCTTCCTGTAGTGCATCCGGGTGTCATCTCTTCTCCAGGTACATCCAAACGATGTAAAAGAAAACTTGATTCACCAGACCAGGCCACCCTTCTTCCACTGCTCCATGGTCCAGTTCTGATGCTCACCAGCTCTATGACGTATAATACGCAGCAAGCTCTAGTGCACTTTGTCCTGACTTTCTAAAATAACCAACCTTAACTTTTTCAGCAATTTGTGTTACAATAGCTCTTCTGTGGCATTGTACCAGGCTTTACTCCCCACACAGAGCACTGAGCCTTGGGCACATGACCTTGTAGCAGGTTTACTGGTTGTCCTTCCTAGGTACTAACCAGTGCACTGGGACCATCACCCAACACCTGCCATTTTGAAGATGCACTGATCCGGTCGTCTAACCATCACAATTTGGCACTTGTCCAAGTCTCCCAGATCCTTACATTTGCCCATTTACCTGTATCCAACACATCAACTTCAAGAACTGACTGTCCACTTGCTGCTGGATATATCCAATCCCTTGACAGATGCCAGTGTAATGAGATAATCAAATGTTATTCCCTTCACCTGTCAGTGGTTTTAATGTTCTGGCTGACTGGTGTATGTAGACTCAGACCTCACAGGGTGAATATGAAATTGGATGGGACTTTAACAGCTGAGTCTGAGTCTGTACCTGAAAAGTAGGATGTTTTTAAATCAAACTTTCTTCTTTTTTTTGGCTACATACCTCGATTTGTTCCAGAGTGTCTTGCAGCTTTGAGTTCAACTCACTGCGGAGAGAAAAAAATTTCAAATTGGGTTTAGCAATCACAACCACAAGAGAAAACCTGGCTAAGATTAAAAGACTCTAATCAGGACACCAGTGTGTGTAACACTGAAAAATTGCACCCTTCAAAATCTATATGAATTTATTTTCATAAATGTGTGGAAAAATAAGCCTCATGTCACACAACAAACAAAATACAAATTTGGGGCCAAAACAGGATTTTAACATATAACACATACCTCAATGTTAGAGAAACCATAAATGTATCACACCAAAATGATAAATGTTTTTATTTTCTTTTTAGTCTTGCCTTGGCAAGATCATCTTCTGGCAGAGCTCATGTAATTTAAAGGGCTAGTTTAGTAGCCTGAAGATGCTATGGCCTAAATATGTCTAAAACTTTGCAAGCAGAGTGTGATTTCTTCTTCTTTGTGTGAGTGAGCTGCCATTGTCCCTCAGTGCCATGCTGTCAGAAACACACCAAAAATTCACTGTTCACAAATTGTATTAAGAAAAAAACCCCAATGTTATTCAGCCTTTCATATCTACTTTTCTTGCACTTTTGAGTATTGTATAGCAGTAGGTAAAGTAAGAACATGTTGGTTGGTTAACATTATAAGCTAATTTCTAGAAAATTATACAGATGATCAGATGATAGGTCGGTTTAAAAAGCCTCCAGTTTTAGGCACAGCATTTAGGGTCCAATTTTATCCACAAAGGGCCGGTGTGGGTGCAGGTTTTCATTCCAACCATGCAAAAGCCGCACCTGTGTCTATTGAAAGCCAAGATCAACTGATTAAACAGGTGGAATCAGGTTGATTGGTATGGAAACCTGCACCCACACCGGTCCTTTGTGGATAAGATTGGACACCCCTGATTTAGGTCATGTAAGAAGGAAGAGGCATTCTTTAAACCGAATCTACTTCTCCCACTCTCACTCTCATTATGGCAGATGCATAGGATATGCCGAGGCGCTGATGTAGAGCTGCGGCTCAGTGAAATGTAGTAGATTAGAAAAGACTACCTTCAGAGTTGGGCTGAGAAAACCTGCTGTGCTTGCCCTTCTTCCAGATTAAGTCTCACAGTAATTAACTCCTCTTTGCAGTGCAGAAATGCACAGATAACCCAGGTGTCCAATACTGCCAAAAATGAGGCCTGGAATTAAAATCTCCTTGCTTACAAGATGAAAAGGAAGCAATTACAAGAGGGCAAAAGCCTTTGGTATTCAGAAGAAGGTTTATCTGGGAGCACGGACCCCTTCGAATGATATGAGGATGCCTTCAGTCAGATACTAAGATGAGAAGCAGGAATTATTTCACTCTCCTCCATGCAGGGTGGAAAGCATGGCACGAATACAATGGATGGTTCAAATCCAGTATCAAATCTCAAAGCATATTTGAAAATGGCAGCTGGGCTAAATATTACCCTGAAGCGCTTGCTAAATTTAGAGGGAGCTTTGCTGTTCTGAAAGCTGTTTCGTATTTTTATAAGCAGAACTCCACTATGGGTATTCCAGCAGTCGTTTCACAGCCACTTTTTCACTGGCGGTGCTCTGAAGTGAGAGGAACAGATGTTGAAGGCTCCCCATGTACAGTCAGAGTCATGCTACGCTGGCGTGCCAGTTTTGAAAGGATGGCAAATTTGTTTATTCCGGAGACAACGCACATGGCCGACACACACCAGCATCTTCTGTTGATTAATAGGGAGTTTTAAAATCTGCAGTGCAGATGTATTTGGCTAAAAACACACACACACACACATGAATATTAAGAGAACATGCTCTAAAACACGGTTCTCCTGAGCTGCAAGCCAGTCACGGTCACAGCACAGAGCAGTCACAGCATGACACAGAGCCCTCATTATTTCAGGTGGAAAATGAGAAAAGTGACATCGTTGTGGTACTCGTGCAGCAGGATTAATAAAAAACAAGGTTTAGATTTATTTTAAGGTTTATTAAGCACATTAAACTATCCAGAATATACTACAAAAGCAGCATTGAGAGAACAGGATATCAAGCTGCTGACGCCTTCATTTAGAAATGTAAAAAAAAATATTCAAATTTAAGACATTTTGAATACTTAATCATTAGAATTTAATTTTAGACAAATAATGACTTTTAAGGACACGGATAAAGGACACTAATGCTGTCATTAGTATGTAAGCCGGCTACTTATTAAGATACAGTCTGGAATGTAGATGGACTTGGCACTCATCATAAGCTTCTCACCAGACTAGCTTACGATGTCATTTTGCTCCCAGACAGTATCGTCTGGTACATTAGCTTTATCATTATTAATATCCATTTACTTTTAGAGAAGTTTTGAATTATTATAGTGTTATATATTTGTTTTTGTTTTTTGGCCTGCTCCTTTCACTCACATTCTTTTCATTTGTTTATTTATTCGTTCGTTCTTTTGATCATTCATTTATTCATTCAGTCAGAAATGATCAAATTATCCAGAAACATTTTATTGGTTCCTATATTCATCATACAAACAGACACTATTTATTACTCGTATCAGAGTACAGCATAGAAATTGAACTTGTTCTGGAGGTGAATTCTTAAGGCGAAAATTTGTACTGCGAAACAAATAAGAAATAATGTAAATGCAGATAATGCTTTCCAGCCACCCAAAATATTATCAATATTACCACCACAAAGCGTATTTAAACTGTATTTGCCGCTTACAAAGAACTGACCCAAGCCAAGCATTCCATGGCAAGGCTCCTCACAGGAAGTCGTGCCACCAAGCTTAAATACACAGATCACCCACGCCACTAATCTGTCAACTAAAACAACATGCAAAAAATCATGTAGCTTTTGAACACATTCCAAAGGCAACGTTGGTTATCGTGGGTTGAGTCTTTCGAAACAGCTTTGACTGACTGAAAAAAAAACCCCGGAAAACTCATAAACTCGCGTCGCTTGGCTTTCCACTGACACAAAGAGGTTTTGAACGGCTCCGAGACGTATGCGCAACTTAGCCGGAGGTTGGTTCGGTTTGTTTGTATGCCGAAAATGTTTCGTATGCACTGCAAATTTCTTGCAGAATTTCAATTCTTAAGGCGAAAATTCGCAAGGGAGGGCGTTCATTTGCTGAGGTTACACTGTACTGTATTTATAGTAGTGTGGCACCAGGTATACTTGTACTCAATTGGTAGATTTTATATGAAACACTATATTCTTTAAAATCTACTTGCAAACTATGATGCGAAATTATATAAACACCAGGTAATACTGACCATAACATGCAACAGAGGGATAAAGTAATAAATCTAACTCCTACCATCTTTACCTTTACTCCCTTAACCAGAGGGACTTATTTTTCATCTGATTTACACTACCAGTCAAAAGTTTGGACACACCTTCTAATTCCATGGTCTTTCCTGATGTTTATTTCTTTCTACATTGTAAAACAATTCTGAAGGCGGCCGAAATACAATAATGAGTAAATAATGTCCTTTGAACAGTTGATATTGAGATATGTCTGCTACTGATGCTCTGTAAAGCCTTCATAACAGCTCTAATCTGAGGTGCTGTTAATTGGTGATTTCTGAGGCTGGTAACTCTAAATGAACTTCTCCTCTGCAGCAGAGGTAAATTTTGGTCTTGCTTTACTGGGATGGTCTTCATGTGAGCCAGTTTCATCATGGTGGTTTTGCAAATGCACTTGACAATACTGTTCTTGCAAGAACTATTCCAGAACACCTGACCTTCGTGTCTTAAAATAACAACTGACTGTTTTTTGTTGTCGTTACATATGCATTACTTAAGTCCATGTGTGTTATTTCATAGTTTTGAAATCTCCAGTATTGTTCTAGAATGTAGAAAATAAATCCCTAAACAAAAAACATTGAATTAAAAGGTGTGTCCAGACTTTTGACTGGTAGTGTATATACCTGAGCAGTTGAGGGTTATAAACTAGCAATTAGGAGATGATGATGCAACTCTGGGGGGGGGGGGATCTATTAACCATTTATTAATTTATTAACCGATATGGTTGAAAAATATGCCCTGAATTTAAACAGTCATATCAAATGTAAATAAAAAAATTCATTTCTAATTGGATTTATGGTTAGCAATTATAGTACTGTATTTTCATGAGCTCAGAGGTAAAGTAGTAGTGAACCAACAAGAATTACAGCCTTGCCAGCCTGCCAAAAAAAACAAAACAAAAAAAAATAACAGACATACTAGGGAACTGGCAAGCAGCCATTTGAAGAACAGCTCAGTTGCTAGAAGTGCCTCTGCAGCCATGCATTCTTATAGTCACTTATATTCCCAAAAGACTACACAATGATATAAAGTCTCAATGCTCAATTTGCATTATGTACAGCTGATGGAGGAATGGAGTTGTAGGTATCCGTTTTGTAGACCTCTGCTCCCAAGAGGATGGACTCTGAATTACACAGCAAGACTTGGAAAGAGATCTGGCAGTGAAACAGGAGTCCCTCTGCACCGAGCCTTGAACTTAAACTACATGCCACTCATAAACATATTCATACAGCTCTCTGCAATGCTTCAGAGCGGTTTAGCTTTAAGCAGAACATCCTTGTTTACTGTCACACTTCCAGCATAATTTGAAATTCAACATTAATATTGAATATGAGGAGGCGAGGATTCTCTAAAGCATAAGCTGCTTTAAGTTCCGGCGAAAGGCCTGGAGCGGTAAGAGTGCACAGCAGCCGAAGTGACGCACGTGGCGTAAAATGAAAATGAGATATAAAAGGTCATACTGATTAACACGAAAGCGTGCTGGAAAAGACACTGCGTTGGTGAACATGCAGCACGATTACCACGTCTGTTATGAAATGGGTTTATCGTATAAATACTGGGAAGGTCTTAGTCCATGGTAACCAGCCACTCATTACAGACACAGCAAATAGAGGCTAGGTCTATAACTGCTATAGTTGTAGCTAACATATAAGACATATTTATATTCAAATTTAAGATTTCTGACCTTAGATTTGAGAGAAACAAAGACTCAAGAACCAGGGAACAATCTTTCAGTACACTAATGCTGTTGTTACTATTTAAGCCTATGACTTAGTGTGTGGTTTGGGACACAGCCTTGAATATAGACCGACTTGCCAATTCCTGAGCATTAGATTAATCTGAGAAAAGTGTAGCACAAACAGGCTGCTATAATATTTTCCGTTATGTGTTACCGGACCTGCATTTAATACACAAAACAGATCACTTCAAGTGGTGCAGTATCATTATCATCATCAATATCCATTTACTTTGAGGTAAGTGTTGAATATTTATTAGTTATTGATTAGATATTCGAAGGACAAACAGCAGGCAAAAGAGAAACAGCAGAGAAACTGAACTCGTACAGGATGTCGCTCTGCAACACTTTCAGCTCTTCAGCAATGTTTCTGAATATTTTGTCCTTGTTTTCAGTCACGTGTGTGTATCCTATGTTCACTAAGCAACCGGATGAAGCCTGACTGCAGAAATGAGCCAGAGGCAAACTATCAGCATGTGTGGTATAGAAGTATAGAAGAACCCAATACGTGTCACTTGATGGACCGTAAGTGAGAAAGAAATCACAGTCGTAATTGTGAAAGAGCACCAATCAGGTCTGGATTGTCTCCCATTTCCCTTTCAGCGCCATGTTTGTTTAGCACAGCAGCCCATCTGCACAAATGAAGACCTTGTTGTTTCTATACTAGTCTTGCTATTAATATAGTGGTCTTGCTATCAAAAACCTTATGTTTATAGTAGGCATGGCATTCACTGAGAAAATATTTGTATTCCCCAAATAGCTGCGTTAACACTGTCAAATTACGTCCTTTAAGCCCTCTTAATTACAAGTGCACAGTCTGTGTACAGTAGTTTGTACAGTGCAGAGTACAATCCTCACTCAAACTTCATTTAAAACAGGACCAGGTTTCCTTTGTGCCAGTTGAATTGTCTGGTGGTGATTAGGGATTAACAAAAATGAAGGAAAGAAAACGAGTATTTGTGTATCTGTATGTGTATGTGCATGTGTGTATTTGAGGATGAAGTCCTCTCAGCAGACTGCTCTCATAGTGGAATATTCTAAACAATGGCCACGCTTCTCAATCACAGTCCACTGTCCTCACTGATACAGCTTTACAGTTCATTTAATCCCTGCAAAAAAAATGAACTGTCTTCTCGTTGTTACGCTATGCTGCCAACGACTTCTGAGACTTCCAGTTACAGCATACAAGAACAAGCAGTAAAAGATTTTAATGTGCTGCATAACTTCTGAAAATGTTTTCATTTCTGACCCTTCATTATCCTTTACAGATAATGGACACTTACTGGACTAAGTGCTTTGAAGGACAACAGTTTTCCCCCTATGTAGCAGAACTGGGCAGAGGTGTGAACTTTCATGCAGCGCTAACTGTCCTTTGAAAGGTGCCAGCGACAGGAATGATGAGACAAAACAAGAAAGGTTTGTGTGATCAATGAAACAGGGTTTTCCTTCTCTTCAGAGGTGTCTGTGTGAATCATGTTTCATAAAAAAATAAGCAGTCCACATTTCAATCCACAACAACAACCACGGAATGATGAATGCTTTGGAAGTCTTTTAATATTGAGTTGCTATGATTTACATCTGCCACATGATGTCTTTACTGAGCATGTTAGAATAAAAAAACTGACTGTGTTTGACTGAGTCAGTTGGTGAGTTGAGTGAGTGAGTGTCTGACTGACTATCTTTGTGAGTGAGTGAGTGAGTGAGTGAGTGTCTGACTGACTATCTTTGTGAGTGAGTGAGTGAGTGAGTGTCTGACTGACTATCTTTGTGACTGAGTGAGTGAGTGAGTGTCTGACTGACTATCTTTGTGACTGAGTGAGTGAGTGAGTGTCTGACTGACTATCTTTGTGAGTGAGTGTCTGACTGACTATCTTTGTGAGTGAGTGTCTGACTGACTATCTTTGTGAGTGAGTGAGTGTCTGACTGACTATCTTTGTGAGTGAGTGAGTGAGTGTCTGACTGACTATCTTTGTGAGTGAGTGAGTGTCTGACTGACTATCTTTGTGACTGAGTGAGTGAGTGTCTGACTGACTATCTTTGTGACTGAGTGAGTGAGTGAGTGTCTGACTGACTATCTTTGTGAGTGAGTGAGTGAGTGTCTGACTGACTATCTTTGTGAGTGAGTGAGTGAGTGAGTGAGTGTCTGACTGACTATCTTTGTGACTGAGTGAGTGAGTGAGTGTCTGACTGACTATCTTTGTGAGTGAGTGAGTGAGTGAGTGAGTGAGTGAGTGTCTGACTGACTATCTTTGTGAGTGAGTGAGTGAGTGAGTGAGTGAGTGAGTGAGTGTCTGACTGACTATCTTTGTGAGTGTCTGACTGACTGACTGACTATCTTTGTGAGTGAGTGAGTGTCTGACTGACTATCTTTGTGAGTGAGTGAGTGAGTGAGTGAGTGTCTGACTGACTATCTTTGTGAGTGAGTGTCTGACTGACTATCTTTGTGAGTGAGTGTCTGACTGACTATCTTTGTGAGTGAGTGTCTGACTGACTATCTTTGTGAGTGAGTGTCTGACTGACTATCTTTGTGAGTGAGTGTCTGACTGACTGACTATCTTTGTGAGTGAGTGTCTGACTGACTATCTTTGTGAGTGAGTGTCTGACTGACTGACTATCTTTGTGAGTGAGTGACTGACTGACTATCTTTGTGAGTGAGTGTCTGACTGACTATCTTTGTGAGTGTCTGACTGACTGACTATCTTTGTAAGTGTCTGACTGACTGACTGACTATCTTTGTGAGTGAGTGTCTGACTGACTATCTTTGTGAGTGAGTGTCTGACTGACTGACTATCTTTGTGAGTGAGTGTCTGACTGACTGACTATCTTTGTAAGTGTCTGACTGACTGACTATCTTTGTGAGTGAGTGTCTGACTATCTTTGTGAGTGAGTGTCTGACTGACTGACTATCTTTGTGAGTGAGTGTCTGACTGACTGACTATCTTTGTGAGTGAGTGACTGACTGACTGACTGACTATCTTTGTAAGTGTCTGACTGACTGACTATCTTTGTGAGTGAGTGTCTGACTGACTATCTTTGTGAGTGAGTGTCTGACTGACTGACTATCTTTGTGAGTGAGTGTCTGACTGACTGACTATCTTTGTGAGTGAGTGTCTGACTGACTGACTATCTTTGTGAGTGAGTGTCTGACTGACTGACTATCTTTGTGAGTGAGTGTCTGACTGACTGACTATCTTTGTGAGTGAGTGTCTGACTGACTGACTATCTTTGTGAGTGAGTGTCTGACTATCTTTGTGAGTGAGTGTCTGACTGACTGACTATCTTTGTGAGTGAGTGTCTGACTGACTGACTATCTTTGTGAGTGAGTGTCTGACTGACTGACTATCTTTGTGAGTGTCTGACTGACTATCTTTGTGAGTGAGTGTCTGACTGACTGACTATCTTTGTGAGTGAGTGACTGACTGACTATCTTTGTGAGTGAGTGTCTGACTGACTATCTTTGTGAGTGAGTGTCTGACTGACTGACTATCTTTGTAAGTGTCTGACTGACTGACTGACTATCTTTGTGAGTGAGTGTCTGACTGACTATCTTTGTGAGTGAGTGTCTGACTGACTGACTATCTTTGTGAGTGAGTGTCTGACTGACTGACTATCTTTGTGAGTGAGTGTCTGACTGACTGACTATCTTTGTGAGTGAGTGTCTGACTGACTGACTATCTTTGTGAGTGAGTGTCTGACTGACTGACTATCTTTGTGAGTGAGTGTCTGACTGACTGACTATCTTTGTGAGTGAGTGTCTGACTGACTGACTATCTTTGTGAGTGAGTGTCTGACTGACTGACTATCTTTGTGAGTGAGTGTCTGACTGACTGACTATCTTTGTGAGTGAGTGTCTGACTGACTGACTATCTTTGTGAGTGAGTGTCTGACTGACTGACTATCTTTGTGAGTGAGTGTCTGACTGACTGACTATCTTTGTGAGTGAGTGTCTGACTGACTGACTATCTTTGTGAGTGAGTGTCTGACTGACTGACTATCTTTGTGAGTGAGTGTCTGACTGACTGACTATCTTTGTGAGTGAGTGTCTGACTGACTGACTATCTTTGTGAGTGAGTGTCTGACTGACTGACTATCTTTGTGAGTGAGTGTCTGACTGACTGACTATCTTTGTGAGTGAGTGTCTGACTGACTGACTATCTTTGTGAGTGAGTGTCTGACTGACTGACTATCTTTGTGAGTGAGTGTCTGACTGACTGACTATCTTTGTGAGTGAGTGTCTGACTGACTGACTATCTTTGTGAGTGAGTGTCTGACTGACTGACTATCTTTGTGAGTGAGTGTCTGACTGACTGACTATCTTTGTGAGTGAGTGTCTGACTGACTGACTATCTTTGTGAGTGAGTGTCTGACTGACTGACTATCTTTGTGAGTGAGTGTCTGACTGACTGACTATCTTTGTGAGTGAGTGTCTGACTGACTATCTTTGTGAGTGAGTGTCTGACTGACTGACTATCTTTGTGAGTGAGTGTCTGACTGACTGACTATCTTTGTGAGTGAGTGTCTGACTGACTGACTATCTTTGTGAGTGAGTGTCTGACTGACTGACTATCTTTGTGAGTGAGTGTCTGACTGACTGACTATCTTTGTGAGTGAGTGTCTGACTGACTGACTATCTTTGTGAGTGAGTGTCTGACTGACTGACTATCTTTGTGAGTGAGTGTCTGACTGACTGACTATCTTTGTGAGTGAGTGTCTGACTGACTATCTTTGTGAGTGAGTGTCTGACTGACTATCTTTGTGAGTGAGTGTCTGACTGACTGACTATCTTTGTGAGTGAGTGTCTGACTGACTATCTTTGTGAGTGAGTGTCTGACTGACTGACTATCTTTGTAAGTGTCTGACTGACTGACTATCTTTGTGAGTGAGTGTCTGACTGACTGACTATCTTTGTGAGTGAGTGTCTGACTGACTGACTATCTTTGTGAGTGAGTGTCTGACTGACTATCTTTGTGAGTGAGTGTCTGACTGACTGACTATCTTTGTAAGTGTCTGACTGACTGACTATCTTTGTGAGTGAGTGTCTGACTGACTGACTATCTTTGTGAGTGAGTGTCTGACTGACTGACTATCTTTGTGAGTGTCTGACTATCTTTGTGAGTGAGTGTCTGACTGACTGACTATCTTTGTGAGTGAGTGTCTGACTGACTGACTATCTTTGTGAGT
Source organism: Hemibagrus wyckioides (assembly GCF_019097595.1). NCBI lineage: Eukaryota > Metazoa > Chordata > Actinopteri > Siluriformes > Bagridae > Hemibagrus > Hemibagrus wyckioides. The sequence continues at coordinate 10,895,402 of NC_080733.1, read as the reverse complement.
GAGTGTCTGACTGACTGACTATCTTTGTGAGTGAGTGTCTGACTGACTGACTATCTTTGTGAGTGAGTGTCTGACTGACTGACTATCTTTGTGAGTGAGTGTCTGACTGACTGACTATCTTTGTGAGTGAGTGTCTGACTGACTGACTATCTTTGTGAGTGAGTGACTGACTGACTATCTTTGTGAGTGAGTGACTGACTGACTATCTTTGTGAGTGAGTGACTGACTGACTATCTTTGTGAGTGATTGAGTCAGTGACTGACTGACTGAATTAGTCAGTGAGTGACTCACTGACTAACTGACAGACAGTAACTGAGTGAAGTGAGTGACTTACTGAGTGAGTGAGTGAGTGAGTGAGTGATTGAGTGACTGACTGACTGACAGACAGTAACTAAGTGAAGTGAGTGACTTACTGAATGAGTGAGTGAGTGAGTGAGTGAGTGAGTAAAGGAATAACTTTAACGAAAAAATATGAAAATGTGTACAAGAGGCAGTAAAATTGGCATAGTTTGCCATTTCAGTGCACGGAGTGGTTCATTTAAATCGGAAGAGCCTCTCTCAGCACCACCGCTATAGTCCTCAAGTCAAACAGTGCTCAACATACCTTATGCAGCTGTAGTGCTTGAAAGTGCTGGCAGCCTTCTGACATTCCAAGCACAACTGGATTGCACCTGGATAGTCCTCCTCCTGCCAAAAAAAAACACATTCACTTTCAGCAGCACAGCTATATATCAACCCTGTGTAAGATCTTTCAACCCGGGCTGCACAGCATAAACTTTAATGTATGTATGCTTGGCACTCCTATCAGAGCTGGAGTGACGCTCCACAGCACAGAATGGATGCGATAATGGACTGGTTACGGCCATTTACAGGGCAAATTGAGAAACCCGATCATTAATGGCTTTTATTAAAAATTATCTAAAATGATCTAAAAGGAGATAAGAGACTATTTCTGTCAATGATATGAGGAAAGCCTGTGACATGCTTACCTCCAGCATCTCACTCAGTCGAACATCAGTCCTTTGCTGTGTAAGAGAATAAAAAGGGTCATTTCTCATGGATAATGACACAAAGTTGACTAGGTACAGTAATTAACACAGTAGTTACCAGTGTCTTGATGGTTCGTAAAGACTTTAACAATCCTGTCAACAGCTGCCTGCGTCTCTGGTTGGCCAGAAGCCCAAGACTTGCTTCGGTGAAGCCTTCTTTAGCGAAAGCAAGCTGCCTATAAACAAAATAAAAGTAATAATAATAATAATAATAATTAAATTGTTTGTAATTTGTGTGTAAATGTATTAGCTAGCTTAGTCATAATTCTTAATGCCTGATAATAAGTTGGTGATGTAGGAAAGGGGACCAGACCTCCGAGCATTGGTGCAGATAACAGCAGCCAGCTGCAGTGTGGTTTGCAGGGATGTTACTCGCTCCAGTTCCTAAATCAAAAGATAAAAAAATACGATGTTAACCATTCTTTACCAGTACACTGGCATTCCACTGTGCCGGTGGAATGGAAATCGAATTATCTGACATTTTCAGTCAGGACAAAAGAAATTAATTATTATTAATGGCCTCAAGTCTGATATTAAATGAGTCAGCAAGGACACTGTCAGCTTTCATTGTGGGATGTGTGTTTTCCGTCCTGCTGGATAACCTTACACAGAATTTTTAATGCTTATGGACAAGCACTTGGAGGATCTCAGAGAGCAGAGATAGTTTTGATATCACCATTTACTTTAAACAATAGAAACATTTGTGTGGAAAAAAAATTAGTTTTCGTATTTTTGGAACTTTTATATAACATTATATAACTATAAACATTTTGTTCCTAGTAGGCTAGAGGAAAACAGAAATAATTACAAAAAACTAAACATTCATAAAGCCCTGAGTGTCTACTTTCCTATGAGCCTTTAACCACCACTGTGGAGTGCGACATGTCAAAGAAATTCAATGCTGAACATCGGCACAACAAACAAAACAGGACCATGTTAAATATAGTATTATATATAGTATATATATATTAAATATATATACTTCATCTGCAACATAAATAAATAAATAAAACACACATATGTCTGTGATCATTTGTGGCATAAAAATGACTCGGTGTAATATTTTAGTTTGAGAGATACATGAGAATTAGTTTCTGAGGATTAAAACACACGAAAAGAAAATAATCAACAACTTTCTTGTCCCAGAAGCAAAAATGTTGTTAACAAGCTCAAATTTGCAATATTCGGTAAACTGTTTACACATTTTACATTGTAATTTAGCTGTCTGTGAAATAAATGAGTTCCTACAAAAGCAATAAACAATTGTTCTTTCACCAGCCTCTTGTTTTATCTCTCTCTTGAAGTTATTAAAATAATGAAAATTAAACACTATAATTATGTTACCAAGAAACTGCTAAGCATCCTGAAGATTTTCCTGTTCCTGTCTTTAAAAGAAAAGCTTCACCTCAAATCTCTGACAATAAAGACGCCTTCTATAAACGTTGCACTATGAATATAAACTTGTCGTTTTCGTTATCTCAGGCACTACTGTCAGAATCAACATCTTCTGACTAATCAGAAAGAGAACTGAGCAGCTCTGTGGTATAAACTATTATAATTTAACTTTAATCAATGGCAGAGTGTAACATTATTTAAAAAAAAATGTTTTTGTACAGAATAAATCCGAACAAATAAATGACACTCATGCTGCCTTCAGGTGCCATCATAATTACGAGTTTCCCACTGGGAAGTTGCACAAAAATGAGCCCTCAAGTCGTAATTATGACTGGGAAACTCAGATCATTTCAATACCCAATTTTCCAAAATAACAGAAGTCCTAAACTTGCAACATAGCAGATGAGAGTAGAGTTTCTGTACCGAATGACAGGTTTTATTCTTTTTATAACGCAACTAATTGTTAATGCTTGCTGTTTTGTTCCATTCTATCCATGTTGTGTATTTTTAAACTGTGTTAATAGCTAATATTCTACCAAAACTTCATTATAATCAGCAAGCTATTTGGCTGAGTAATGTATGTTTACGGTATCAGAATAAATGTAATAAAATAAAATAATTAGAAAAAAATGTATGAACAAAGCTGCGCGTCTTTATTTCACGTTCTTTCCAACACCAAAGCATGTGAATGTGACAAACTAATGCATAATTATCACTGCAGAAGTGGGAAGTAGGATCATTCCCAGAGCGCATGAAGGCATAACCATATGGTTTGATTTCTGGTGGACTTTAATGAAGTATGATCTTTTCCAGCTATAGACTTAATTTCTAATAAAGCTGGTATAATATTTCAGCAACCAAACCAAACAAATATTTGGGGCAAACAAATCAGCACATACATTTTATTTCATTTCTTTTTCAGTAGAGTGCCAGCTTTAAGAAGATCCACAGCATTCTGTATAACACAGTCTATCCTCTCTCCATCACGAGTGTGTTTATAAGCATTGTATAAGCATAATACTCTTTTCCTCTACTATAAGTCAAGCATAAAAGCCAGAAACAGCCTTTTTTTTTTTTTGACCTGATGCAGAGCTCAAGGTGTCTTGGGTTACTTCTGAACTGACCGCAGAAAGGAGGAGAAAAAAGTGACCAGCAAAATGCTCTTGTTACAGCTAGAAGCTCTGTTATATCGTAAGGCAGAGCAGTGACAAGGTGCCACAGGAACATATCCATGATCCCACATGGCATTTCCTGAATTAATTGCTGGGTGGAATTTAAGGCTTTCCCCTTCCTCTATCCACATCCTAGCGTTTGAAGAGCTGTCAAGGCCTGAGGTAAATTCACACACTGAAAACCCGGTCTCTCAGTCTTAAGACGATGTGCGTCAGCTACGACCTTTAGCACAGCGCTAGCCTTTGGCGAGAGACAGAAAGCATCAACCCACTGTCATATTAAACATAATTATTTGGCAAAGGAATATGAGGTGGAAAAAATCGATTCCATGGAGGACTTGTGTACAATGCTTCCTTATGCCCAACATCACAAAAAACAGCATTGAGCCTTGGGAGAGATTATGACTGGTTATTATTAGTATGTGTAAAAATGCTGGAAGGTTCCTGATAGAGCAGTGTATTCAATGAAAAACTCAGACTAGGGCAACCTAGAGGACATCAGATGGTACACATACATGAGCAGATGAAAAACAGAGAAAAACAAGCGCTGTGTTTGTAGTGCGCTCTGCTTGAAGCCTACACTCGTACACACGGGAGAGTGAGAAGTTAATTAGAAGTCATCAAACCTCCAACTGGCATGGGAACAATCTCATATCTAGAAATCAAACCTGAAGTAAATATTTCTCTGATAAATTATTCTCAAAGATTTCTGCCGGAGGTTACGCAGAGCTTAGGTTTATTAATTTCTGTAGAATGTTATACGATAAAGTTGGGTGATTAAAAACAGTGGGCGTAGCTTTTTCAAACAAGCAGAATGCAACTTGGACAGTAAATTAATTATAGGGAATTTAAATACCAAGAATATTTACGATGTACTGAAATGCTTTACGAACGCCTGTCTTAAAAAGTGGAATAGAAAAATAGCATAAAAAAAGAATAAAAAATTAAATAAATATACTTGCAAAAAACTGAACTAGAATTATCAGTACAAGCAAATTTTAAAAAATATATATATAGAATAAATATATTGACACTACAGTATATGAAATGAATTCTATTCTCTCTATCCGGTGTCTCCTCTCAATGTTTCTACCTCATGATGTCTCAGGGAGATTTTCCTTGCTACCTTTGCGTCTATATCTATATTCGTATATCTATAAAGCTTCTTTGTGACAATGGCCACTGTTGTCTATTGTTATAAACAAATCTGAACCGAACTGAACTCGATTCCTCTGCCGCCAGCGTGTCTAATTCTTCATGTTGCAAATTTGCCTGCATTAAATACACTTCAGTTATCATTTAAACAGGAGGAAAGCTATTAAAGAAAAACAGTTTCAGACATTTAACACTGATCTGAACTTGAGCCTGTTTTGATCAGTTACAAAATCTAATCAGTTCATCTGCTGGTTTCAATGATAATCCCTCATAAATCCTTTCAGTCAAGCACTCGTTCTTGAGACATCACGCTAAGGATAATCTCAGACAGACGGACAGACAGATGCACAGACTGGTGGACAACCAAAACAATATAAATCCAGTTATCATCTAGAAGTTACACAAAATATTTAAACATTAATGAAGAAGTGTTCGTGTTCATATTTAATTTGATAAAGTTCACCAATTTCCTGTTTGTTTTAAAATAGTTTTTTCTTTTTTATTTTGTTCTGGAAAATATGCAGAACAATTATTTGTTTAAGCCCTGTGCTATGGTCCAGAGTGTTGCATTAACATGGGTTCATTGTCAGTCACTTTAAAGACATTTCCCAACAACCCCTTCCCTCCACATCATCTCAGTCTGATACAACTCCCCTGTGAGCAAATAAACATGAGGAAATATGAATAATGCAAAAACCAGAATAAACACTGGCAGCACTTTTCCATGATGTAGTAATTTATTAGTGGTGAAGATGATGACACTGGACACAGAATTAGCCATGTTGCGCTTAGACAGGTATGTAAACAAAATCTGTGAAAGGCAAGACTTCTTTAATAGCCTTTATAACAAATAGCCTTTTTCCCCCAACTTGACTTTCAAGCAGCTATATTGCGTGTGTCACAAAGCTAACGATGCTAGTTTAAAAGCTCATTGGAAAAAGTCTCATGGCGACGTTTGTGTGTTTGTGTGTGTTATAGCTCGGCTTTCAGATAGTCGAATGGCTGAGTGTTGAACTACTGCAGGTTCTGGAGGCGGAGCTTGGGGCAGGAATGGGAGCTGGCTCTTATTTAACTCCACCTCTTTGAAAAATTGATAGTGCTTCCTGTTATATTATGAAAATGTAAACACAGCTTTGATTAGCAACATTGATATGTTGAAATACCAATGCACTCAACAATTATGTGGAACAGTCTATTAGTCGTGATTAATTTGCAGTTTGAGAGCCTGGGAGTCACTTATTTAAACCAGGCAAGATTTGATGAGCACTTTCCTGGACTTCCCCTGGACGACACTGGCCACTGTCTCTGGGAGTGACCAGACCCGACTCGGGGCTAATTTGCAAGTGTCAAAACAAGTGCCTTAAAGCCTCATGTGTGTCGCACACCAGCAATGCGTAAACTCTGCCCTGTCTCACCAACAGACAGAGAAAACACATTTCAGCTGTGGCTTGGATCCGTACCATCCCATATTCAGCTTCATCAGGGTCATGAGCTCAGGAGCAGCTGTAAAAGCCAGCGTTTAATCATCTGGGCTCACACACTGACCTCAGGCCTGAAACAGCACAGTCTAAATAACCCAGGCCACCTGTTACGTTGGCCATAGTGCAACTAGACAGTCTTACGGTGGGCTGAGATCCTCAAAACACAGAACACATTCAAAACAACTCGCTGTCTCAGATCCCTCCAGCCAGTCAAGAAAATGGTTCGGTTATCTCCTGGGAGGAGAGCTAAAGAAAGAACAGCGCAGAGGAAAAAAAAAAATGCTCTGTTACAATTTCCGAAGCAATCACTGTTCTAATAAAAGTGGTGCTAATGAGATGTAATCAAATCTGATCCAGTACAGGTTACGACCCGGCATCTATCTATAGAAGGATCATCAGTATCAAGAGTTTAGTTAAAAGGGTACACAGGAAAGGTATTATGGTTTCTGTTAATTTTCTTATCCTTCAAGCATTGCCAATATTTGAGAAAGAAACAGTCTGAATCTGAGACAGCCCAAAGATGGCTTCTGCCCAATTATTCCCAGCCTCTTATCGAAAATGACTGGAGATTTTTCAACCTATAAAAGGCAAGAAAAATATTTGGACACTTTAAATCACTGAAAAACACCCAGAAGAAATGGGTTGAAATTTGCAAGGAAAGCATCATGTTACTTTTCATTCCAGAAATGGATTTCAAAGACTCAGAAATGCTCCCGAATACGTGCTAAATATTTCATGATGGCTTAAAATCATGACCATGTTCCAGTTTTGCGATTCAGGGTCCCAGTGGAGAATAATGTAAATGTGGGTAGCCATAGAATATTCATAGATGGCCTCAACAGCAGTTTTCCTGAGTCAAAACTCATTAGCTCATGATTGTATAGTCAGAAAACACAGGAACTGCTCCAGCCATGCGATCAACAATGTCTTAGAAAGCTAGCTGTGTAATCTTCCTTAACATTGATGCAGATACAGTTTAAAACGTGCAATTATCCTGTTTCAGCTTTCTAGACTACTAATCACGGACACACATATTTTCGATGTTGTTTTGTGTGTGTGTGTGTGTGTGTGTGTGTGTGTGGTTGAGGGAGGACCAGTGACATTTGAAAGAGTTTATGTTTATCCTCCTGTGACAATTAGGCCCCAGACTGTAAAGGTTGAGTAAATTTCACTGCTTGCTCGGAGAAACTTTTTGGCACACTTTTTTTTCCCAAGCTATGTATAATATATATAAGCTGTATCTACAAAATGATTTACACGCTTCATAGAGCTGCATAGAAATTGTATTCATTCCATTCCATTCTATTTATACTCATTACGTTCTCCATAGACTATTATATTTTAATCTCTGTTTATTACATTATTTTTTCTCTTATTTATCGTTACTAGATTCTATATTTCTACACTTTATTGTATTATATTTTCTCTATTGTTCATTGTTGCACTATGGGATAAGTAACTAAGAAAAAAAACATTTCTCAAAATTAGATCACATGTATGTATTTAATATGTACATAAATAAAAAGCCTTGAACCTTTTATCATATAACATTTTAAGGTGGTTGTGTTGGTTCCTTTACATAAGAATGTTTCAGTAATAAGCAGTACCTCAGACATTTTTCTACAGGTAATGCCCCAGGTCATGGTTAGACACTGCAAAGGCTTACGATCTCAGTTCAAGCTTTTAGATGTTGTTTTCTCATTTTAATATAGTAACACGCAAGCAGCAGTAAATAAAGCACTCGTTCTATCGATCTTATTTTGATATGATTGCCAGCAACAAGGCAAATGCACTACTTATTTCATTAGAAGACGAATATAATTGCTTCCTGTGCCACTCCGCATGAATGCTCCATGTTCCAGGATATATAAAGGATTTACAAAACAGAGCACAAGAGTTTCTGTTGAAAAAAACAAGAACAAATTGTTCAGCAAGCTGCATTTCCAATAGCAACAGGAATGAGCTTCGAGTATTTGTCCTCTTATTTGTTTTTTTGTAAATGGAGCCTGGTTTGTCTTTTATCTAAACCCCAGCGTTAGCTTGCCATTAAGCATCGAGTGGCTTAAAGCAGAGATAAAACCGTGACAAACACAGCGGTCACAGATGTGCGTATATCGAGGATTTTACAACGTATTTGATTTTTATAACGTATTTTACAACACGACTCAGCCAATCAGATTTTAGAAGAAACATCTGTTTTATTATATAGCGTTTAAATGCTAGCATTTGATGAACAGGGGGAACTGAAGAGCTCTCAGATTTACAGCTCTGTACAGACAGCACCAAACTACTCAGTAGAGGATAATACATAGAATTAAAATCTAACAGCACTTAATTATGGGACAATCAGACACAACAAATCTCAGTATGCTGGTCTTCCCAATGGACTCTTTTTGCTAGACACAAGAAATGGAGCAATTAATCTGCAGGCGAGTGAACTACCCACATGCAACTTAATTCGCCTGGCAAATATCCAGAGAGCAGCAAAAACCATTTCCAACTGCACAGGGTTGGAAATGTAGCTTGCTTTCATTTATGTGTAAATAAAGCTTAGATCTTTGCTAGGGGTTGGTTATGGAGAGGAATAATATTGAAAGCTTTGTCACTTGTATTTCCATATAACTTTAAAAAGATGAGCATCAGATAAACCACTCATCCTGACAGCCAATTTCAGCAATCCTCTAATCCGTCTGTAGGAGACACAAAAAGATTAATTCCTTCCTTTCCAGGCCAGAATCCAAAGAATCCACAAGGCAGAGTCTATGGAGAAGAGCAAAAATCCCACCGTTTCCTGATCAAAGCCTGGCCAGCATGGCCGTACTAAAGGCCAGGGGAAAAAAAGTCCCAGAGTAATCCAGTATGGGGTGTGGGAGAGAAAGAGGCTGAGGAGAGCACACGCAGCTCCTCAACTCTTTCTTCTCACACTACTTTAATCCCAAAGCACACGGAAATCGTTCCCGAGATCAAAACACCTCCTCATTAACAGGTTTGTCAGTGGCACCGTCTGTGAATCACAATGAGCGGGCTTACATTTCCACAAACATCATTTCATCAGCGCAGCCTACAGCTGTGAGACAAAAGTTGGTGAACTTTTGGTCTTTTCTGCATAAATGAGCCCCGGATCATAATAACGTTATTCTAAAAAAAAAAAAAAAAAAGATATCAGGTGATAGAAAAAGCATGTGAATCCTTTAGCAACCGGGCAAAACAAAATCTCAACAGAAGTTCTCTCTAGGCATTTTGACGATTTCCTCTAAACAAATAAACGGGGATCGGGTTTTGTACGTCTGGTTTGAAGAAGCTTCTTTAGGTCACACCACAGTATTTCGTTGGGATTGAGAACATTCTGAAATTTCTATTATTGGTTTAAGTTTTGGAGTGCTGTCATGTTGCATTACTCCAATGCTTTTAGATTTTCGACCACAAAGTCCTCTGTGGGCGTAATGCAATGCCACTACCGACATCTGCATCTGTTTAGTGCCCCAAATATCTGCAGCTGTACGCAGATTTGGATTAGAAATAGGCATGATTTAAACTAAACATTTTATTCTGAAAGATTTTCCTCCTTTTTCGTTTCTTCTTATTAAATTTGAACCCTTCCACTATAAAAACGTAATAAAATGTTGAACTCCTAAACATTTTTAGATGGCAGGAAAAAAAAAAAAAAAATCATCTAATAAAATTTGACCAGTTTTTTTTTTCTGGACAAAACCAGTATCTACTACAGAGATGGAACGAAGTATGAGTTAAAATGAGGTCCCCTAAGCACTGTAATATTATAATTGCCATAATATTATTTTTTTTTAAATGCAGTAAATAAACAAAATAATATTTTTAACTAATTAAATGATTACTTTTAAAAACCCTAGCAGAGAGATACTGAACTGTGCATGCTTATAAATATAAATAAATACATAAATAATTAAAATCTTATTTATTTTGTAAATTTCAGGCTGGCTTTGTGTAGAGCTGTTACAGGATTTTGTTTAGGTTTTTGTTAGGGAGCTGAGTGAGGTCAGGCTTTTGGAAGAAAAGTCTGGTTTAGGTCAGTCTACTGGAACAAACTAAAATAATGCGTATTGGAATCTATATCTGCATCTGTTTAAAACATTAATTGTCTAGAATATATAAATTTTTATTGAGTAACAGGGCTGCAAGCACTTGTATACCATAACAATACCTCCACAGCCCTGCTATATGAAGTTGGGAGTGTTTTGTTGAAATATAGAGGCTTTCATACTTATTTGTGTCATTCATTCATGTACAATTTGTCCACAGAACAGTAAACTGTAGTGCCGATGAAACTCCAGGTTCTGTTTAGTATACTCTCACAAGCACAACATTTGCTTTGGATTAGTATTAAACCCATAATCAGTGATGTTTCACCTACAAGAGACCCTCTCTGTCTTCTTTCTCAACCTGTATGCTGCGTATAAAACTAATAATTATAATCATTTCCATTCTTCGAAGCTTCAGTTACCTGTTTCTTCTGCACTTTGATTTTATTGAGAAATACTGCACCATAACTCCACATGTGGTAGTAAAATTATGCACTTAAAAGCAATAAACCGTTATTAATAGGACAGGATAGGATAGGTCTTATCTGTAGCTTTTCAATCAGTGTCTCTGAGACTGTAAACTGTTTCTTTAAAATGTTGGGCAATTTATTTATTATCATTTTTAGATTCTGAATATAATATATGATACCAAAATCAGCTACATTTTAAACAATGAAAAAAAAAAACCCAAACAAACGTTAATACTTGGGCAGGGTAAATAGACCAAAGCAAAATTACCAAAAAGCGTAGAAAAGCAGCATCAAAATGATCTTTATTTAATGATGAGATGAATAAAAGAAATCTTACCTTAACATAAGCTGGCTGTTTCTCTAGAATAAGGTCAGCAACTTTTTTTGAAACCTATACAAACAGAAAATAAAGCAAAGATCAACATGGCATCCTAAAGTACTTTAAGTGTGACGTACACTCTTCTTGTAGCACATGTTCATCATCTTCCACATGATGGAGGAACATTCATTCACAGTATCATGCCCCAATCCAGTCCTGGGGTGCTCTACTTCTAAAAGTGGGGTCTGGATTTTTATCTTTTTATTCAGATACTACATACTAATATACATTGTGTATATAAACTGTTAAAATATATTGTGTTTTATAACAGCACTGTAAGTGCTGATTGGTCAGAAGGTGTTGATCCATTTTCCACAACAGCAGTAACTGACAATATTTTGTCAGCTCTTATACATAACATTTACAAAGACCTGTACGGAAATAGATCCTAATAATTAAAGGCTAATGATTCGATTTTTTGCTATTATGTATGAAAGAACTTCCACCTACTGACATGGCGACCAGTTTCTGTAAAACAAAGTTTAACATTTTCAGTCTCCAGTATCAGTACTTCCTGGAGTTTTAGTAACATAACAAGCTGCTGAGTTTTTCTTCAGTGGAAAAGAGAGGCTGGTCAAGAGACAACTGATTGCAGCTGCTATAACATAAGTGACACTAGAAACTACAGTTCTGATGTTTCGTAACAGTATATATGAATGGTTAGAAAGCACATTGTGCCAGTCATTAATAAATAAAATAATTTTTAGGTGGAACGGACTGCATCTCCACCTGGAACACCAGCAGCACAGAGGCAAACAAGAAAGCCCTCCAGAGGGTGATCAACTCAGCACATAAAATCATCGCCTGCTCTCTGCCTTCCTTAAAGGAACTGTACACAGCACGCTGCCTTAAAAGGGCAGCAAACATCATAAAGGACCCTTCTCACCCTGGACATCACTTATTTCAACTGCTGCCCTCTGGCAAACAGTTCAGGTCCAGCTCCTCATCAACCAAAAGACTTAAGAACAGCTTCTACCCCAGCAACATACGGGAGATAAAGGCTTGTGAACACACATACACATAAACTGAAGGATCACAACAATCTGATCCAGCATTTTTCTATGCACAAAACTTAATTAATCTGCACTTTTCGTATACCTCAGTTTGTGTCTGTTCACATACAGTATACTCAGTATGATTACATTCTGCTGCACTTTATCTGCTATATTATTTGACATGTTTACATTCCCTGACACTTCAATATCCTCTCTTTATATGTAACTCCATATGTTCAACTGCTGTGCAATAACTTAATATCTATAAAAATAGTAGTTACATGCTTATCTATACTGTGTACATCATTACAATAATCGACTTCGAGAATCGAACAATCCTCACTATTGCCTTGACTGCATTTTTTTATTTCATTTGTAAAATGGATGTATAGTTTGCACCATAATGACAATAAAAGAATCTTGAATTGTAATCGTTGGCAAAATGATGTGGTATACGAGGAGGAAAAAGCTCAAATTCAGGGTAAATGTGACTGCTTTGAGTCAGATCACATCCCATCACCGCTGTTAATTATTTTCCTGTAACAGCACATGCTAAAGTGTTCTACGCTGTACACAGTGTATGATACAACACCTGAGCTAGCAAGAAAACAGACTGAGGTGTGTTTGAAGACAGACTTGAAAACACTTCTGTAGAACAGCTGTATAGTGTTTATACTAGTGTCTGGTTAAAAGAACAGCATAAAACACCAAGATCATCACTTATTGTGCTGTCTAAAAGAGGAAACCCCTTAAATAAAACAAACCCTTCTCTTCTCATACTAAGATTTCTGGCTAAAACGACACTTTATAAAACATCTCTCTGCAGGCATGTGGCTAGAATCCCTCCAGTGATGGTGACACTATTCTGATGAAGCCAGTCGAGTGTTTTCTTCCAAATCCATCTCATGAAGCGGCATGTGCTGGTAATAAAGTTTTGGATGGATGGTCTGAACATTGAGGTAGGATGTCCTGTGGAAGTGGAGATGGATGACAGGTTCACACACAAAGACTGAGTAAGCAAGCTGGCAGTTGGGCTGCGGAGAGCAGGAGTGCTGGTGCTGTGCAGATGACAGACTGACACGAGATGAAGCATGTCCGGACAGACACCACTGCGCACAGCTCACACTGAGTGAAAGGAAAGTGAGTATTATGGGTGTGTGTGTGTGTGTGAGAGAGAGAGAGAGAGAGAGAGAGAGTGACTGAGTGAGAAAGAAATAGAGAGAAATCAATCCAAAAAAAAGAGAGAGTGAGAAAAACATTAATGTTATAAGAAGAGCTGGGGTATTTTTAGACTAAATAGCGACATATATATATCTCAGTATTTTCTACAATGTGGGCTAGTTGTGTAAGTGAAAGACACCTGTGCTGAAAAATACCAACAGCTTGTGCAAGATGCTCACAGCTGCACAACATACCAAGATGTAAAAAGAAAAAAAAAAAAGAAATGGCCTATATTTAATAAAAAGTCCTATTTCTGAAAATACTCCAGATGTTTCCAACAACAATAACAGACTGATTAAAATAGAGGACAATTACAGGTTTTCCTTTCAGCTGTACAAATAACAATAAAACTGTAAACAGAACAAAAATAACTACAGGCTTACTTGCTCTGACAAAGTAAGTAAGTAGTAGGCCAGTGGTTTCTTTATATCGAACCAGTTTGAACTTTTCTTTTCATAGCACACACTGTGGGTAAATGAAGCATGAAGCGTACTTTATTTCGGGGCAGAAGACTCTTCGTGTCTGGGGTTGCAGCAGCAGCACGAGGTTAAACACACTCTTTGTACTGCTGTTTATGCCGCTGTTGTGAGGGTGATAGAGATTTGAAGCGTGTCCAATTTTACCGCCGTTATCCTTCTTAACTGACCAGGTCTTTTCAGAGGAGTGGACCAGTGTGGCACTGTGTCTTCCTCCATGCTGCAGGAGAAACTATGAGCCAGTGGGTGGGGCCAGGGTTGAACGCTAATCTCTCTATCCATTGTCTCATCCTATATCTCATTTGAAAATTTATCCATATACTCTAAAAAGTATACTGATATACACTGATCAGGCATAACATTATGACCACCTGCCTAATATTGTGTTGATCCCCCTTTCACTGCCAAAACAGCCCTGACGCATCAAGATCCCTGAAGGTGTGCTGCCGTATCTGGCACCAAGCTGTTAGCAGCAGATCCTGTTGGATCACATGACATGGGCCAGCCTTCCTTCCCCACATTCATCAATGAGCCTTGGCCTCCCATGACCCTGTCGCCAGTTCACCACTGTTCCTTCCTTGGACCCCTTTTGATAGATACTGACCACTGCAGACCAGGAACACCCCACAAGAGCTGCAGTTTTGGAGATGCTCTGATCCAGTCGTCTAGCCATCACAATTTGGCCCTTGTCAAACTCGCTCAAATCCTTACACTCGCCCATTTTTCCTGCTTCTAACACATCAAATTTGAGGACAAAATGTTCACTTGCTGCCTAATATATCCCACCCACTAACAGGTGCCATGATGAGGAGATAATCAGTGTTATTCACTTCACCTCTCACTGCTCATAATGTCATCCCTGATCGGTGTATTTACTATATATTTTAAACTGCATAGCTTTGGATGTAAACTGGCCCCCTCAGTAATCTGCTACTCCCTTTAAAAAAAAGGTTAAATTCTGCATAAAAACAATTCTCTGACAAAACTAACCGCAGTATTCATTCGTCGTGTCTGTATATTAATTTGTCACAGTCGACCAGGCTTAAGAATCATACACCAATGTGCAGAGCATAGCAGGGGATTAATCCTAAAACTATGCTCAGGGACTCACAGTGGAAATGGGATTAATGTCAGACTCCAATCCCGGAGGAGCACTGCATTACCACATTTACATTCTAGCTTATTTAATGCACATGATTTCATCCTGGAGCTAATTACAGGTCGAGAGATTCACAGGACTACATAATTGCTCCATCACTAAAACAAAAGCCAAAAACACAAACCCAAATCAGCAGCACTAACACAAGTCAAAACATCAACACAAAAACGTTCCCTTGTGCCTTCACAAAGTGATGTACGCTAGCTAGTTAGTATCTTCTGACACAAGCTCTTAACATGTAATGAAAAGAAAAACACAACTGCGCAATAGGGTTATGATCGGGGAAAAATGAGTCAGTATATGATTAATAATGTAGCATCAGATTTGGAAGCGTTTTCAGTCATTTTATTAATCCGAGCACATCACCTTCCACTTCTTACAGCAGCTTTAAACAGTGAGGTTTTTAACACGACCTGTACTTTTTCCTCTCTCATGAAAATAACGAAACAAAATAATAATGTTTGTCAGAGAAACCAGCAAGTGTAACATCTTCAGTCATAAAACATTTTTGTGGATGTTCCGCATCGCTGGCAAGTTTTTTATTTATTAAACTTTGTACATTATTCATTTATAGTTACACTCAATGTTGTGGAACATCCACAAAACGAAACTCTCAGTCCTGAAGCCTTTCCCATGATGTAAAACTCTGACTGTGACAAAGCACAGACCCTGTAGATGCCTTCCATACGCGTTAAATAAACATCTCCTCACAGTCAGCTTCAACATAACACTTAGAAATGTTCTGTAATAACTTGTGGACAAAACATACATTTTTGGAGGAAGAGCCTCAGGAAGAAGAGCGTTGCGTATTTTGTAATCCGTTTACGTGGCTCGTCCTTCATACAAGTCCCTGTGTTAGAAGCATAAATGGTTACTATAGAAACAATACCGTATAAGATACAAAGCTTGCGCTACCATCAGAGCCACTGTTATAGAAGTGATCAACACCTTCTGATCAAACAGAATCGAGAAGTAAACCATGCTGTGGTACAGAGAGATCACCGAGGGAACGACTCTTTTTAATCTTCTCTGCATCTGACAATCAAGGATGTTAATTAGAAAGCATGAGTAATTAGAAACAAATTAAACATGGCATGCACCACCACCCAGTCGCGCCTCGTGGCTTCGTGTCTCCTGTGTTACATGTGCACGAAACCTCTGCGCTCTCTGATAAATACTTATACGGATTTGAAGACAAATATATATTTAGAAAGAAAGCATAACTTTTCCTTAAGCACACACACACAGCCTCAAAAGCACATCCATAAATACCTGGACAACAGATGCAACCATTTAGAGACGACCATTAGGTCTGCCCTTCATCATTGAGTGCTAAAGGCAGATCGATTATCTTTCACTGCAGCCTGGATTTGAGTAGTGATGTGCAAGTGTGTGTTTGTGTGTGTTCCTGTTCATGTGTCTGTGTGTGTGATTAGTGCAGGTAGTGAAACGGGCTGAGAGCTGAGACAGTTACAGGGCTGATCAAAATCGAAAACACATAACTATTTTATTCACTGCCCTTTTTCAGCTCTCCCGGTCCATCAGCTTTAATCAGTTTGCTTCACCTGTGCTAATGGCTTATTTCTCCACACAAAGGGCAACTGAAGGCTTTGTGCAGGCACAGTTCAGCATGCTAAATACCTGCGGTACAGTGAACGCACTCCTTTCAGACTGATCTGAGAGCAAGTGTATATATATACACATATTTCTCTTGCTGTAATGCATTTCACAGAATCAGATCCTCAAAAAGGAAACTATTTATCTGGGAACTTGCAAGAACAAAAGATTCTCCTTCTGCCTACAATTAACCTGCTACAATCTGAAAGACCGTTGCAACTCAGACAAGCAATTAGTTTAGGGACAAACTGCTGCCAGGGAAGCATCAGGAGTCCGAAAGACTTTCTCTTCCTTTTTGGTGAAGACTTGATACTTAATTATTTAATGATGTGGAACATTTACTCCACAAAACAGAGCCATTTAACTGGGTTAAAAACCAATTCGCTGGAAACTGGAACAAAAGAAACTCTGCCTAAAATTAACCTGAGACAATCTGAGAGACAGTTATATCTCACACAAGCAATTAGTTTAGTGACAAACTGCTGCCACAGAAGCATCAGTAGTCCTAAAACCTTTTTCTTTTTCCCCTGAAGATTTGATAATTAATTATTTAAAGATTTATTCTGCAAAGCAAAGCTCTCCATCCTGAAGGAGGATGTTAATAAACCTAACTTTTCCTTGTTATACAACTTAAACTTGCAGCTTTATTTCTGCTTATTGCAAAGCACCGACACTGGAGACTCCTTCCATAAACACTAAATAATCATGTCCTCACTCTAAGCTTCACCGTATCAAGTTATACATCTTGCAACCCGTATCCATGAAATATATCACATTACACCTGTGTATGCTGTTACAACAGAAACTATAACCTAGAAGAACGATTTCATTCATCTAAACCTTGTAAACTGGACTAGGGTCAGATATTCTGTTATAGAAAATGAATGAAGACTAATTTGTCCTTCTGACCAATCTGAATAAATAATTCTAAAGTGGAATTATATATGATAAAAAATGACAATAAAGATCTGAATCATGTCAATCATTGAATTATTATAGATAAGGAAATTTTTGGAGAAAGTGTCACAGGAAGAAAGACAGCTAAACTGATCATCCTTATCACTAATCTGTTTCTGCACTGTTTATACTCGCAGGCATGTGTGAACCCTGGATCATCAGGAATCAACAGCAAAGCCTTGTTTGTTCTTTAAAAACACATGCAGCATGAGCGTACACACACACACACACACACACGCACACGCAGCCTAGAGTGACAGACTGTTCTGCTATTCACAGTATGGAGCATTGGATGTCAGTAACCTGAGCAGCATGTACAAGCTACAAGTTCGAGATCCGGATGTCAGAAGACTGATCACAATGTTGTGACAAAAATGTGGAAAAACATGTAAAATTACACTCCAAGTCTATGCTGCCCCCAAGTGGCACAGACTGAAACGGAAGAAAAACTCCTGCCTCTGAGGTCTGGGTTCACGATCTAGATGTGGTATTGGATCTGAGAAGAGCTATGATTTATTTGAGTGATAAGATAATATAATTATGGAATATCATGAGTTATTTTATTGCATTTTCTGTACTTCTGTACTGTAAAATTGTAGAATATTAAATAAAAATATTAATGAATTAATTAATATTAAAGATATGTTTCTGATTTATTGTTAAATGTTTTTTTAATAAATAAAACTGATTGTAAAAAAATAATCTAACTTAAAAATTATTGTAAAAATAGCATAATAGTGATCTAAATATTTGTAAAATAAATAAATAATAATAATAATAATCATAGTAAATATTATAATAGTTTGCTTTAATAAACAAATTAATTTATATCACACTTTGACCTAAAGACCTAACCCTAGGTTCAGATTATTTTTCCAGTTTTGATGCTAAATGTTTTGTGTGTGTAGTATAAATATTAAAAAAATAAATCAGAACACTTTTTTAAATATATCTATTAATAAACAAAGTAACTAGAAATTATTTTTTTTGCATTTCATTTTTTTAATAATTGCAAAATGACTAGAAGCAGCTGATGTTAAAATTTTCTGCTTTGACATTTTACAGTTTTATTTTGTCATCTTTAGTGTTAAATATGTTTGGTTTATTGTTTATAAATAATTTTTTAATAATTAATCTAAAACATTAAAATAATATAAATTATAAATATCTTTATTATTAAACAAAAGTATTATTATTCATTTTTGTATTTTAAACATAATTAAATCATTTTAAACTGAATAGAAACAGCTGATTTTAAAATTTACTTTAAAACTGTAAAATTTTACAAATGTTCACACATACAAATACCTACACATTTATATTTTATTCATATTATTAAAATATTACAATGTAATTAGTAATTATTATAATAAGGTATTATTACTATATATAAACTACTGTATATAATCTTGCTGGCTGTATGTTTGCAATATATTGCAATATTATATATCTATATATAATGAAAGATGAAAAGGACAAGACCACATAAAGACACACTGAGCTGAGGATAAGCAAGCAAAATGTAAAGAAGAGGATAGTTATTATGGAAGATGAAAAGTAGAAGGCATTGTAACCAGTGTAAACGTCTGCATCCTTCATGAAAGAAGACACAAAACTCCTTAAACTGTGCCAGTGGACCTCTATTTTCAACTTGTCCATAGAAAGCAGAACTGGGATATAAAGTTAAAAATAAAATTCAACAGAAAAAAGGCAGATATTTTCAGTCTCCAGGCCTAATTTGAAGATTGTAAATGAAAGGATCTCAGACTTTTCAGAGGTTATGACATTTATAAGGATACAAGCTGGGCTTACTTTCACAAAAAGTACATTTAGAAAGAGAATTAAACTTCAGTTTGTTCATTTTCTCCCACTAAGTTGAAATGAAATACTTGACCATTTTAGTTCCTTTGTATATTATTGTTATGATGAGTTGCAACAGAGCAATGTTTTCTGCTGCTGCATATTTAAGCTTGTGTAACACTGAATTATTCTGCGGAAGTGATGCAAATATACATAAAAAGCAGATTAAGTAATTTTAAAACCACAGATAGATAACACTCAGCAGGACTGCACACTCAACAATTCTGCTGAAGTGGCAGGAAAAGGCCAAAATATCAGATCAAATGAAATAATAGCATGAACTGTGTGCTTTCCAGCAAGAGACTGAAGCCTTGCATAAGTAATGCACTGCGTTAGATACATGGAAGAGAAAAACGTGCGCATTAGTGCCAAAAAATACACTTACAATACCACATTTTCTTTTCGAATAGAAAATGGATATGAATTAATTCTCATAATCGTGCTCTGAAGAGTATACAAAATTTTACACCTGACCATCTATCAGGGAGTTTATTTCTTTAACCCCATCACCTCAGTTGTGCTCATTAAGGAATTTCTACCCTTAAAATTTATTTATTTCTGTGAAAGGTGCTTTTTTTTTCTATACAAGAAGAAGCCGCCGCCTTTATCATTGCCACACATACATTACAGCACAGTGGAATTCTTTTCTTCACATATCCCAGCTAAGGAAGTTGGGGTCAGAACGCAGGGGCAGCTATGATATAGTGCCCCTGGAGGAGGGAGGGTTGGAAGCCCAGAAGTGGCAGCTTGGCAGTGCCACCCCGATCTTCTGATCAACAACCCAGAGCCTTAACCACTTGAGCTACCACCACCAATAACAAGGTGAATTAAATTGTTATTATTCATTTTAAGGATCATGACAAGAGCAACACTTTTATTAAAGTAATACTCTGAAAAGTATAACACCACCAAGGCCAATGTTGCTGTACACTGAAGACATTTGGAATTGAAATTAAAAGATGAAAATGTGCCAACAGACCATAATTTCAGCTTTTAATTACTGATATTTATATCAAGATGTGTTAAAACAGATTAGAACATGGCATCTTCTTTCTGAAGCCCTTGTGATCAAAAGTATTGGATCATGTGAATGACAAGTGTTTCTTTTTACCCATGTGAGCCCTGTTAGAATCATTGCTTAAACAATTAATACACTATATTGCCAAATGTTTTGGGACACCCCTCACATGACTGCACACCAGTGCACAAAGCAAGGTCCATAAAGGATCCATGGATGAGTGAGTTTCTGTTCTAATTTAACCCAAAGATGTTCTGTCAGGCTGAGGTCAGGCCAGTAAAATTCCTCTATACCAAATTCACTCATCCATGTCTTTATGGACCTTGCTTTGTGCACTGGTGTGCAGTCATGTTGGAACAGGAAGGGGTCATCCCCAAAGTTGGGAGAATAAAATTGTCCAAAATGTCTTGGTATGCTGAAGCATTAAGAGTTCCTTTCACTGGAACTAAGGAGCCGAGCCCAACCCCTGAAAAACAACACATGAATTCAATGCTTTGGAGGGGCGTCCCAACACTTTTGGCAATATAGTGTAACTCCGAATGTCTTCTCTTGGTTTGAGGCCTGCATTTGTAGTTAAACCAACATTAAACAAGAGAGCCATCTATGGGAGTAAAGTGAGCCATTCTGAAGCCGAGAAAATAGAGAACATTAGTCAGAGCTACGGCACAGGCATTAGCCATTACAACCATATAGAACGTTCTGAAACCTCTGGTGTACTAACAACCGGACATTAAACAGGGCAGCTGAGGAAAACAACAAGAGTTAATGACAGACACACTGTGAGAGCTATGAAGTAAATGTACTTAAATATACACTTACTGCTGCTTGCTGTCTCTTCAACTTATCTCTGTACTCTTCCAGCTCCTGCAGGTTAAGATCCGGGGGAAGTTTCTGTAAGCACACGCACACGCACACACACACACACACGCATGCGCACGCACGCACGCACACACACGCACACACACGCACACACACACGCACACACACACGCATGCGCACGCACGCACGCACACACACGCACACACACGCACACACACACGCACACACACACGCACACACACACGCACACGCGCACACGCACACACGCACGCACATACACACACACACAGAGAGGGAGAGAGAGAAGCACAGCAAATTCAGGACACTAAATTCACAATGTTTTAAGAAAGAAATTAAAACAACAATCATCCAACATTTCACCCCGATTTTAATTCACCTCTCAACTGATCTCTTCAAAAGTAGTTATGTTTTGAAAAACGCAGATGTAGGCACTGCATCATACACAATGCCTCTGAAGGACAGTTCAAGTAATAATGCGCAACATTTCCCACATAAATAAAAATCACCTCCAAATAAAGAAAGCAGTGTATGAATAAGAGGAATTACTTTCCCCTTGCCTGCTCTCACTCATTTATAATGCTGTTTGCGATGCAACACTAAATCTAATGAGATTTCACACCCACAATAAATGGATAATCCATCAATCCTGGATTTGGCTACAATCTTCACACGAGCCCACATGCACGGTTGGCCGCTCGACTCTGCCTACATGTATTGTAGAAATGCAGTTTCAGGGTTCATGCTTCCTGCTCGTTTGATTGAGAAAGTGATGGCTATACTCGTGCCTTGAGAAAGTGTGGTTGATTTCAGCCTTGGCAGGCGGTCCAGGGGGTTAATACAGGTGTTAAACTGAGCAAACCCACCTCCAGCTCATACTGCACCATGTCGGTGGAATCGTTGGAGAAGTACACCTCCTCTATACTGTCGATGATCTCCTGCTCTGCCTGAGGATCAATTGGCTGCTCCCTCAGCTCCCTCAGCTCCTCCTGAGAGAGAGAGAGAGAGAGAGAGAGAGAGAGAGAGAAAGTAAATGAATATAGATGAACCAACGCTTATTAAGAGTCAGCATTATTTTCTCGCATATGATCATGGGACAAAACGCGGTATTTCTCACGAAACTGCAGTCCAGTGCACCATTTCTTTTTATAAATACATCTGCATTTAAGACCATCGCTAAGCACTTAATACTGCTACCCTGAGGGGAAACTCCTTATGGATCTCAATAAGGATTAACACAGGCACATCAATAATGGTAGAAAAACAGCAGCAGACACAGGGCTTTGCAGACTTTGAAGAATGAAGCTGGGAAGCAGACCTACATGATGCAACTTTGGTTAAAAAAAAAAATTATGGGGGTAACTCTTGATTGAAAACTGTGTCTCAATTCTCTACCTTACATTATAAACAGATCAAATGATCTGAGTTCAAATTCAAGGTCTTGATGCTCACATACAAGACCATGTCGGGATCAGCACCCACTACCCCAACCCCCTAAGCTCTTCCTGAAGCTGATGCTCTCTCCCTCAAGCAGATTATTTAACAAGCAATGCCTGGTAGACTGTACTCATTGAGGCATGAGCTCCCTTTCCAGAACATTCAAACTGACTGTCCCTCAGGGATGAGATGAACTTCCAACCTCAATCCGAAAAGACAGCACAATCTGTCTAAATCTTCTGGCTAAAGTTCCACCTTTTCTGCGAACAATTAACTAACCCCTAACTTGCAAAAAATCAGCCATTCATTCAATCAGTCAATCAGCACTTACACTTACTCTTCTCGTCTACATGCTTCTCTACCGCTCAATTAAAAATCTTGCATCGTAGCACTACTTGATGTCGTCTTCTTCATCTATATCGCTTTGCTTGTATTTTCTCATGTGCTTTATATAAACAGTAACCTATTTTCAGCCTATTTCAAGTCAGTTTTAAAAAGAATGGCAGTGTATGAAAGGAGGACGAGCTGGTCTGTGCAGATGGTAGCCATAAGCCAAGGCAGTGCAAATGGCAGTATGGATATTACTGAAAAAATGTTGATGCCCTGAGGAGGTAAAGGATATTTTTGGTGGATGAAAGCTGGCTTAGTCGATTGCGTCTGGTCAATTTTAAAAAGCTCTTTCATGGTTTGGCCTTCTTTACTAGCACAGAGACTATGTTGATAAGCAGCAACAATTTTATTTAACCCAGTCGAACCATTTTCAGTAAATTCACTTCTTTAATTTCTCTCTATATATTTGACTTGGACACACTGCTAAATCTGAAGTTTTTATGGAGTTTTATAAATATAAAATCAACTGTGAGGTGGACACAGATGGTAATACACAGGTGATTGCTATTTCTCAGTGTGTGTCTATTTGTGTGTGTTTACACATGGTGCATGATGATGGCCAGCATCCCATCCAGGGTATATCCCCACCTCATGCCCAGTGTTCCTGGGATGTGTTTCCGTATCCACCGTAACCCTGACTAACCCTGGAAAAAGTTGTCTAAAGAGAACAAATAAGCAGAGAAGCACTGATAACTGAAATGATAACTGAAATGTGGGTTTTCATTCAATTTGCCTCCTCAGACATTTTTTCTGCTATTCCTTTTATGTGAATGTGTCACAGCTAATTTATGCTCTATTCCTTCTTCTTTTTCCAGTCGTGTCTTTGCATCTATTTATTTGATCACTTCTGAATGAACAGTTTCAATGCTGGTAATGATTTCCCCCAAAACAATTTAATAACCTTCTCCGTGTTTATTATTTTAAAGAGCTGTCGTCTTTCTAGTTTTCGCCTTTCTTTCTCGGATGCCACCGATTCTTAATTTGCAAAGCAGATGTTGACTGTTTTAAGTCATTAGACACCTTAATGATGCATGATCGAATACAAATGACATTTAATTAAAGAATGTCAAAGTTTGAGTTTGCTATTGTTTCAGTAATATTTAAAGCCATGGAGTTATAGTTTTTAACAGGAAAACAGTATTTAGTGAGCACAGGATTCTGCTGTGAAGATCATTTTTCAGCACAGCAGCAAACCTTTGCACTCAATTGCCTACATTTATTTAAAAAAAAAAAGAGGTATTTTTTAGCTACACTATGCTACAATACAGCATCTGGAGTGATATGGAAACACAAGAGTAACTGAAAGCCCCTTGCTTTAGGACACTAGCAGGATAGTGCACTGTTCCCAAACTATAAAAAGGTTTAATTGATAGGCCTGTTTATAGATTTTGACTGGTGTTTACTAGTGCTGACTGGCCCATTGTAGTCTTCCCGACAGTCCGGGTGCAGCTGAGGATACAAACTGTTGTTAGATAAAAGTACTGGAACAATATAAAAAGGGAAGCTGGTCAAAAACAGGCAGCAGAAGGTGAACAGGCATATCACAAGAAGATGGATAAAGGATTTCTCTTATAGCAAAGAAGGAAAGAAAGGAAGCCAAAGCCAGCAAACAGGAACAAAGAAAATCATTTACAAAGAGTCAGACCAGAAATTAAAATAAGCTCCACTGTTGAGAGATGAGAGGAGCATGTCTTTGTCAATAGAGGCCAATTTCAGAGTCATTTTTAAAAGTGCGCTGAGAAAATGGGGAGAAAAAAGAAGCAACGTTCTAACCGCTTTCTCAGTAATATGTGCCGCTGCCAAGATGAACCAGAGCATCTTTTCTTGTCTGGTATGAACGTAAAGAAACAGAAAGCTCCAGGGTGGCTTCTAACTGTCAGCTCAAGTTTCATGGGAGAAACAGACTGGACACAGCGATTAGAGCTCAGTGTATGAGCCACAGCTACTGCAGCATCAGTACACTGGAGACTACATGAAATTCTGTTTGCATGCTCAATTTCTTTTTAATCTGCCCATTTTTCTGTCTGTCAATGTTTTTTTACACCAGGTGGGAATTTGCCATATCTGTAAAAAGAAGATTGTAACACATTTGTGCTATCCTGGCTTTGTGACTATATGGCTACCTGAAAAGGGGGCGTGGCTACCAGGTGCTGATGCTGAATCAGTAAATAAATAAATAAATAAATAAATAAATAAATAAATAAATAATCAAGATGGCCGACGAGACATCTTACAAAACTCACATTTTTGCAGACATATCAACACAGTTTGTATTTTAAAATGCAAAACTGAAAACACAAGGAAAGTGTTACATGCAAGTATTACACGTTACTAACTAAGGTTGGAAGGATTGTGGTCACCCTGGACATCACCTTCTCCATCCCACGGCTAGGTGACTCTGGGCCCTGAAGCCAACACGACATGGACAGTTTATTTCCCTCAGAGCTATAACCCTCACTAACCACAATGGACTCCTACTATTTGGAAATAATTATGAAGCTACACGCAAGTACATGATCCACAAGCATACAATAGGAAGAATATCTATAACACCGTATGAATATGTCCACTAGTCCATAACAGAATGAAATGTGTATATGTATATAGTCAGATATCAATTCATTTAGTTCTTTTACACTGTGGCTCTTCTAAAAGCTCCATGTTTCCATCCAATTATATTTTATGCTGTAATATCTGTGTATGACAAATTCCTCACATGTATAACATGCCTAGCAGAAAAGTCTTATTCTAAATAAGGCTCTAAGGTATGTAGAGTTGACTCACTCCGTGATCAAAATCAAAAATTTTGATCACCTCTCCAAACCCAACCCTCTCCAAACCCCACACACACACAGACCAGGCATAACATTATGACCACCTGCCTAATATTGTGTTGGTCCCCCTTTTGCTGCAAAAACAGCCCTTACCCGTCATGCACTGTGTATTCTGACACCTTTCTATCAGAGCCAGCATTAACTTCTTCAGCAATCTGAGCAACAGTAGCTCGTCTGTTGGATCGGATCACACGGGTCAGCCTTCACTCCCCACGTGCATTAGTGAGCCTTGACCACCCATGACCCTGTCACCGGTTCACCACTGTTCCTTCCTTGGACCACTCAATAGATTCTGACCACTGCAGACCAGGAACACCTCCACAGGAGCTGCAGTTTTGGAGATGCTCTGATCCAGTCGTCTAGCCATCACAAATTGGTCCTTGTCAAACTCGCTCAAATCCTTACACTTGCCCATTTTTCCTGCTTCTAACACATCAACTTTGAGGACAAAATGTTCTGTAATATATCCCACCCACTAACAGGTGCCATGATGAGGAGATAATCAGTGTTATTCACTTCACCTCTCAGTGCTCATAATGTTATGCCTGATCTGTGTACACACACACAGAGTGTTACTTAAACGAACAATCGCTTACAAACTCATCTCTCACGTCTATTTTACTATTTTTTTATTTTTTAAAGCTTTCTAGCATTTATATCCTAACCTGTTTAAATCCGAAAGCTGTGCCAGAGGAGCACACCTCACAAATACAGTAACCTGCAGGAACATCAAATATGTTCAATAAAGATTGAAAAAAATGCACATTTAAAAAAAGAAATTTACACACAATAAGTACTAATATTGTCAATTGTCCAAAGAGTATAATCAGTGTCCTGCTGGTCCAGCAGCAAGATCCTGGAAGGTCCAGGCGTAAAACCTGTGCCAGATAAAATACGCTGGCGACCCTGAACAGGGTGCAGCTAGAAGAACGACAACATCCAAAGAGTATGATTATTCACTGGAAATTTTGGAGGGATACAAAATTATGACACTATTGGATTCAGACTCAGCTAATATGTTTAACTGTCTTTTGCTGACATCACCTGGTTGCACCTAGTGTGGGGGTGTGTTTGGGGAGGCAAGGGAGAGGAGAGTTTGGGTTTAATGTATTTACGTGCAGGAGTTAGGGGAGTTTGAGGAGCAGGAGTCATCAGTCAGAAAGAGAAAGAGAGAACGATGCTTAGAGAAAGCAGTGATGTGTAAAACCTTCAGATGATTGCCTTCTGCTCAGGACTTCGAAATGACTTTTCCCCTCAGATGTGCTATAATCTTTATAAGACTGGAGTCTTATTCGAATTGTTTGTTTTGCACAAGTCAAGTTTTCCTATCAAGACAAGTTCGCAGAGGCCTCACTCAATTCTTCTCCCAAACATTGCTGCACAAATTATAGCGCCATGCCTCGTACTGAAACAGGGCTCTTTTTCAATGTGAATACCTCTCGTCCCTCTGTTCGCCACGCACAGAGGAATTCGCACATAAAGGGCGCGGCCACATCTGTGAGGCAATCAAACTGTTAAACTCGAGTGCTATTAAATGCAGCTGATCAAAAAATAATATGTTCTGTTTCATTTAAAAGAACAATAAACAAGCGTGTTGAGATGCGAGGCGAGGTTAAGATAATGTGATGCTCCCCCTCGTATCACTGCTGTCGTGATGATGCTGATGCAGACGTCTTACTGTCACTCATTCACAGCCTCATGAGCCTCATAGCCACATGACTATGGTGCCATCTACTGGACAAAGTATGAAGAACTGACCCTGGGAAGAGAAACCCTGAGGTGGGGCTGGGCAATATAATGATTAAAATATCGATTAATTGTGATAAAATATTTCATTGAACACATTGAGATTATATGTATCTGTATTTTTAGAACAATTCCAAAAAATATTAAAAATATATATAAAATATTTTTCTTTTTTAATTTAACAACAGTCATTTCTTTATTTCATTTTTAAATTATTTGTTAAATATTTTGTTTTCCACAGGCTTTTTCAGGCACTGTATCATGATACATATTGTGTAGTAGAGAAAAGTCACTTTGCTTCATCATTGTTCATAACAGTGACTATACAATGATAGGAAATTTTCAGCCTCCAGGGTTAGAAAGTAAAAGTTCAAATGTTCAAAGAATTACCCAAGAATGTATAAACAACTCCTATCACACTGACTAAACAGGAGAGAGTGTATACAGTGTGAAATACATGTGACTGTAAGGTTTAATCAGCATGAAATTCATAGTAACATGACCTCAGGATACGTCTGAAGCACAAATAAAGGGAACTGATAAAGTTCAGTCCAACAGTCAGTAGTGACTAACACTTACCAGTAGTGACAAGGCAAAAAAAGGGTTAAAAACAAGCTTCCTGCTTTCTGAGTGTATTATTATGGATATCTACATGACCCTGTATGGACTTGCTTTTGTTCACAGTGTGAATGTGGTGAAAAGCCTGTTTTTAAGCAGCTACATACAGATCTAATCTCTCAATCAACCGCATTTATTCTAACGAGTCCCCACGCTTCCTATGAACCACCACTTTAAAGCCACTAAAACACCCATAATGTTCTGATTAAAAGTTAAATAATAAATGTACAAAATGCATAAACTACACAGAATGTAATTATAATGAAGCGTACCGTTCCAGCAAAATACTCAACACTACGATTGTATGATGACGCCCAATAAGAGTGTGTCTTGAAGAGTTATTAATTTTCAGTGAGCTATGTGCCAATAAGGACAGTGGTAGCTCAAGTGGTTAAGGCTCTAGATTGTTGATCGGAAGATCAGGGTTCAAGCTGCCACTGTTGAACAACTGAGCAAATCCCATAACCCTCCCTACTCCAGGGGCGCTGCATCACAGCTGCCCCTGCGCTCTGACCTCAACTTCCTCAACTGGGATATGCGAAGAAAAGAATTCCACTGTGGTGTAATGTAAATGAGGCTTCGTAGAAATAAAGGCTTCTTTTTCTTCTTAATGTAATGTTGAACATCCACTAAGCAAATTAGTTTCTGTTACTAATCATCACAGAAAGCTGACGAGTCGTTCCCTCAGCAGCCTCTCTCTTTCCTGAAGCTAATAAGATGCAGCTTGTCTTGTTAGCGAGAAAACAGCCATGGAAGTCTAAGTCCTCTGCATCGAAGACTTTATCAGCGTGGAAAAATTATTGATGTTGTCAAAACATTTCCTTACAGAAAGATTACGCACATTGATCATTATACAGTACTTAAACAGCATTTTCTAAAAATAAATAAATAAATAAATCCATTTATTTTTAGCTTTAGATTTTAGTTCAGCTGCTTTTGTCATACAAGGTCATGTGAATGAGTTCTGTATAGAAACAACAGCATTCAATTCGGATTAATTGCATTCGAATGTAGTTTTTAACAATGGACATTGTCTCAAAGCAGAATAAAAATCACTAGGTTTAAAATTTTCATTTATATTTATCCCTAATGAGCAAGCCAGAGTAAACGGTGACAAAGAAAAACTCCCTGAGAGAAACTTTGAGAGGAACCAGCCTCAAAAGGGAACCTCATCCTCATCTGGGTAACACCAGAGAGTGTGATTGTAAATAATGTCCTTTCTACTTCATCATGATATAGTCGTATAGTAACCAGCTGCTTCTGCGTGATATAGAAGTACGAGCATCAGAGTGATTTCTGGATTTATTACATATTTAACGTGTATTCCTTCCTACTGAACCCATCAAATGTTCAAAGTTAGAACAAGGACATTATAATCATATATTTTGAACAGCCAGCACTAAAGTCCAATCTTATACATGCACACAATATATGTAACCTTTACACACCACCTGCTGCAACATCAGCTAACTGTGTACATTACTGCTCAGTCAGCAGTCTTTACACTGTATGTTCAGTTCACTTTGCTAAATTTCTTATGATGTTTTTAAACAGAAATTTAATGCTGATAAATGGCTGTGTTTATGCATTATTACACTGCTACTGAGGTCGACCGAAAATACAATTCATTCATTAATCACAGTTGTCTATGACAATTAATCAGCTACCTAGGTTTCCTAACAGAGACATGCCTATATAAAATGGGGTTAAGATTGAAAAACAATGTATTCTGCACTTAGAGAAAGCTTTGAGACAAGGTCACACTGCGTTAAAGTATATAAAATCCTTGTGAGTTAAAATTACTGATACTACAACAGCCCTGCTCCATAATTTATGCCAGTAAATGTCTCACTGCGTCTCATATTCAGCACGGTTCAGACCACCACAGGAAGCTGCATCACACGTAACAGAAATGTGCGCTGTGTAACAAGAATAGCTGAATGACGTTAATTCTCTTTATCACTAACTGGACCTCAGAAAGCCTCGCTGGGGCTCTGTGTGACTTTATGTGGTGAAGTTTCACTCTGCTTTCTGTGTGACTTTATGAGGTGAAATTTCACTCTGCTTTCCAGCTCATTATAAAATTAAAGAATGCTCCACAACGCAATCTCCATGACCTCCATCATTATCCATCTGACATATGACTTTCAAAGCGGCAGGCTCGGTGCCAGTAGTCACAGTTATCTGACCTCTGAAATAGCATATTTCACTAAATGAAACAAAGAGCAGCTGAAAAACTCTGCAAAGGTCAGTGACTGAACTACGTGACCTGATTATTTATGAGCAGTTATGCTTTAAACACTTCTATACACAAGTCAGTAGTAGGAGTGGGCAGTGTGGGAAAAATCACGATACTTTGATTTGGCCTCCAAATTCCCCAGATCTCTGTCCGATTGAGCATCTGTGGGACATGCTGGACAAATATGTCCAACCCATGGATGCTCCACATGGCAACTTGCATGACTACTAAAAAATCGCTTCCGCTAAAGCATGTGTTCTGATGACACTTATGGATTTGATCCAAAATGAATCACAAAGCATCACATTAGTCATCATTGCACATACTGATTATGATTACTGACTACTTCATTGGAACAGACTGAAATATACAGTTAAGGTCATAAGTTTACATACCCCAGTCGAACAGTGGCTAAATGATTTTCATATCCATCCTTTTTACACTGAGGACGACCGAGTGACCCGGACTCAGATATGCTCAAGAAGGCAACAGAATCTATTAGCAACCCGGGGGGTGTAAACTTATCTGTCTTCTGGGAAACATGTAAATATCTTGCATAGCTTCTGAAGGGTAGTACAGTAGTCTTTAAACAAAATAAGAATTTACCCCGATCATCAAATACAAATCCAGCACTGCAGGTCAGCGTCATGTTGGATATGGACACTCGGCATTAGATCTGAGGCATAAAGATCTGTGCCATGGATCCCTACCATAAAGACCAGTGGATCCCATTAATGCTCTAGTCTCTTCAACCCGCACTGCATATTTCAGTCTTTCAGCTCATTAATAAACCCTTCATAACTATACCAAGTAATACAGCTGTGCTCCAAAACCGTGACTGAAGCTACAGTTCCAACACATCCAGTAAATCAGGTACACTGGTTACTTGACAGAGATGTTGTGAATTAAGATTGTTTTTAAATCCTGCAGGAGGATTACAGATTGCCCAAATCAGCAGTAATGCTATAATATGAAAATGTCGCCAAAAGAGAAAAAGAAACAATCATAATGCCCAAAAGCAACTTTTAAAGGATTAAAGTGAGACCAAAAGAAGTTAGTAAGGTGCTCTTCGGAGTTCTAGGCAATACAACACTGCCAATATATAACTGGACACAGGCTATTGTGCATCACATCTGACTAGTCGTCCTCAGTCACACCCGACCAAGCCCTTAACTGAAGTATAAGAATCTGATACTATCCATCATCATACATCAGACATCAATCTTTAAACATACAGGAGCTTAGATACTAGCTAAACATATGTTTTTGAGACTGAGGCGCCACATATGATCCATGATTCCTTCCAGGTATATCATAAGCAGGATACACAAACCTTCCTCTTCTTCTGATTTCAGCATAATGCCCATAACACTGCTCTGTGTACTGACTGTATAACAGTGTAAATTTGCTGTCCCCTCAAAATAACTCAACACACAGCCATTAATGTCTAAACCGTTGGCAACAAAATTGAGTACACCCCTAAGTGGAAATGTCCAAATTGGGCCCTTTACCCTCCCCTCTGTCATGTGACTCGTTAGTGTTACAAGGTCTCAGGTGTGAATGGGGAGCAGGTGTGTTAAATTTGGTGTTATCGCTCTCACATTCTCATACTGGTCACTGGAAGTTCAACATGGCACCTCATGGCAAAGAACTCTCTGAGGATCTGAAAAAAAAAGAATTGTTGCTCTACATAAAGATGGCCTAGGCTATAAGAAGATTGCCAAGACCCTGAAACTGAGCTGCAGCACAGTGGGCAAGACCATACAGTGGTTTTACAGGACAGATTCCATTCAGAACTGGCCTCGCCATGGTCCACCAAAGAAGTTGAGTGCACGTGCTCAGCGTCATATCCGGAGGTTGTCTTTGGGAAATAGACGTATGAGTGCTGCCAGCATTGCTGCAGAGGTTGAAGGGATGGGGGGGTCAGCCTGTCAGTGCTCAGACCATACGCCGCACACTGCATCAAATTGGTCTGCATGGCTGTCGTCCCAGAAGGAAGCCTCTACTAAAGATGATGCACAAGAAAGCCCGCATACAGTTTGCTGAAGACAAGCAGACTAAGGACATGGCCAGAACCATGTCCTGTGGTCCAATAAAACCAAGATAAACTTATTTGGTTCAGATGGTGTCAAGCGTGTGTGGTGGCAACCAGGTGAGGAGTACAAAGACAGTCTTGACTGTCTTGTCTACAGTCAAGCATGGTGGTGGGAGTGTCATGGTCTGGGCCTGCATGAGTGCTGCCGGCACTGGGGAGCTACAGTTCATTGAGGGAACCATGAATGCCAACATGTACTGTGACATACTGAAGCAGAGCATGATCCCCTCCCTTCGGCAACTGGGCTGCAGGGCAGTATTCCAACATGATAACGACCACTGCCTTGCTAAAGAAGCTGAGGGTAAAGGTGATGGACTGGCCAAGCATGTCTCCAGCCCTAAACCCTATTGAGCATCTGTGGGGCATCCTCAAATGGAAGGTGGGGGAGCGCAAGGTCTCTAACATCCACCACTCCTGTCATCCTGGAGGACTGGAAGAGGACTCCAGTGGCAACCTGTGAAGCTCTGATGAACTCCATGCCCAAGAGGGTTAAGGCAGTGCTCGAAAATAATGGTGGCCACACAAAATATTGACACTTTGGGCCCAATTTGGACATTTCCACTTAGGGGTGTACTCACTTTTGTTGCCAACGGTTTATATATTAATGGCTGTGTGTTATTTTGAGGGGACAGCAAATTTACACTGTTATACAGGCTGTACACTCACTGCTTTACATTGTAGTGTCATTTCTTCAGTGTTGTCACATGAAAAAATATAAAATATTTACAAAAATGTGAGGGATGTACTCACTTTTGTGAGATACTGTATACTATATCACCCATTTTCTGCCTCTAAAACTCACATATGCATTTTATTTAAAATAATACAAATAGTTCACTAAATTAAAGAAAACCAGGTCAACTCACCTTGCTCGGGACCCTGAAGCTCTCCACAGGACTCATATCTGCCATACTCTCCTGAGGGCTTTTCAAGCCCTGTTAGGAAAATAAAATAAAACCTAATAAATGCATGCCAAATGTAAAAAGCAGAGAGGTGTAACACAATACAGTTATTCAGCGTGGCATCACAACAATGAAAACATTATATGTCCAGACACAGAATATCAGTTTCACGGAAATAAAAACAAAGTGGCCTGTATTGCAGGATAACTGATATACAAACCGTGAAGCTTCAGATTTAACAATAGTAAAACACCAAACCTTTATAATAGTTCATACGCCGTAATGACTGAAGGCTGTTATAATTCTGAATACATAAGATGATCATGTTTGCATTAAGGTCTTGATCATGTGTTTTAAAGGTAACCTACGTCGCCTGTTTCCCGTCAACACCCTTGTCGCCTTGCTTATCTTCTATCTTAGGTTAATAATTTAGTTATTTGTTTCGTTTGCAATAAAACACATACGCTCCCAAGATTAATCAGACGGACTGCCATGTTATTGGCATGTTGATCAGGGTTTACAGTTAGCACACAGCTTCATTTGATTGCCACCTTGCTAACTGCACTTCCGGACTTCTCACGTCTCTGACATCAATAAAAGAGAAAGAGAGAGAGAAATAATCAGATTAAGACTCACCTGTCGGGACATTAAAGATTTAATTTTCTGCATCTTAAAGTAATTGAACGTCAGTTGTAAAGACTAGGAAAACAGCGTTAACACAAGAAAGTATTTTAAACAGCGAATCAGATGTTGCTATGCCAGACAGCTGCCATGTTTCTTCTGTCCCACGTGACAGGTACAATTCCGCGGTGCAGTATGGGATATGTAGTTTAAGCTAAATGTGTTTGCCTACAATTGCTAAAACGCTCCTTACCTCTGTGCTCAAAAACATGCAGCTTTGCAATAGCTGCGAAATTGCAGTAAACGAACAATTTGTCTGTTAGTGTCTAAATTGTCTTTTCTTTCAGCGGGCTCTCTCAGGAAGATGAAATATAGCTGTACAGTATCTCTTCATCTCAGTCAGACAGGATGTCAGTAAAGCTGATAACTGTGTGGGTTTTAATGGGAGGAAAAGTAGCAGTGTGCATTTATGGGTGATATCAGTGATATAAGATAAGGTGACAGGAAATATTCGTGTTGTTTTAATCAATACAAGATGTAAATATCAGGAAAGCTGGAATTCTGATCCGAAAAGAATCGAGCTTGTTGTTCCAGTACTTTTGGAGATGTCCAGATACTTTTGGCCATACAGTGTACAATGTGTGCATGTATGACTGCTTACTGCTGCTTGTCTCAGTCGTGTCATCTTCTATCTATCATCTATCAATCTGCAGCGTATAAACACTCCTCACGAAGCGTGTTCATAGTGTTCAGTTCTTAACAAAATACACAGACCAAAAAAGAAACCACAGATGCTCAAATCAATTCAGATCAGTTATGTGAAATGCCTGCTGAAATCTGATAGGCTGAAAGTGCTTTCAATATGACAATTTAAAGATGTTAATCAGCATAGACTAGGGGTGGAAACTAGAGAACCTGAAGAAAACCCACAAACCACAGGCAGAGCATGCAAACACTGTGAACACAGGGCAAGGGCAGGAATCAAACCCCCAACCCCAAATGGAAAGCCAAAGTGCCCCCTAGGTTTGAATAAAGCAAAAGAATAAAGGGGAAAAATAAATTTCTCCTCATACAAATATGTGCACAAATGTGAATCATGCCCCCAGTGGGTCCATACCTGAACAACTATTCAAGTTTCATGATGATAGCTCAGTGTTAACCATGTCAAATGCTTGCTGAAACCTGACTGGTCAACAGTCGAGTTGTTTTTACAGATTAGGACATAGATGGATCATACCAATTTTCAGCAGGATTCAGAATTACGATTCTTGACTTGACTTGAAAAGCTTCTTGACTTGACTTGACTCTAAGACATACGGTTTGATCTACATTATTTCATTTTAAGAATTATGTGAAGAAAACTATGACAAAGGAAGAAGCAAAATCCTAACAATTTCAGTAGGACTCCAGTACCTTTAGAGCTTTGAGCCTTGATACTAATTATAAATAATAGAAAAAAAATACTACCTCTACTACTACTATTACTACTAATAATAATAGATAGATAGATAGATAGATAGATAGATAGATAGATAGATAGATAGATAGATAGATAGATAGATAGATAGATAGATAGATAGATAGATAGATAGATAGATAGAGAGTGTGATTATAAATTATTATAAACACCGGAGAGTGTGATATGAGGTATGAGACATGATTGTGGAGTTTATTAATAATAATAATGTTGTTGTTGTTATTGTTGTTGTTGTTATTGTTGCTCTACAAATCCTGCAGATGGCAGCAATACACAAAAGTTGAAAAATACTTGTTTAGTCTGGTTTCCTTGAATATGTTTACTTGCTCCAAACATCCAGGGTTATTATTCTGTATCGATAAGTTTTCCTTTACTAATCGATACAGAATAATTAAGGAAAGTCTTCCTTTCCTTTCATTAATGTGCCAAAAAAGGTATTTCAGTTCTGAAGTAATAATTAGGTTAAAAGTCTAAAATAAAACTTTAAAAAGAAACTGTTGTTTGGTTTTTCAATATACTGTAATTATTATGTGCATGTAACATTAGACAGAAGTCAAGCTAACCTCAACAGAACATGGCTGTGATAAACAACAGGTCAAATGGCCATTACTCCATATTACTTAAACCACTACAGACACAATGAATTCATTAAACTGGCTCATTTATCAAAATATAACATGTAAAATCTAAAGAGCCTGTGTTTCAAACATGTTAGCATTTCTCAAGGGTTTTTAGAACAGGTTTCAATATAAATATATGGTGGTTTAAAGATGTTATGCATCTTGTTAAACACAGCAGGCAAACATATAGATTCAACACACATTTATGGCACGTGGCAGACGCCCTTAGACAGAACAACTTATATTTTTATCTCATTTGTATACAGTTGAGCAAGTGATGGTTAAGGGCCTTGCTCAAGGACCCAGCACTGGCAGCTTGGTGGACCTGGGATTCATACTCATGACCTTTTGATCAGTAATCCAACACCTTAACCACTAAGCTACCAAACCCCAATATTACTGCATATGAAGCCAATAAATCATTAAAATGCTGATCGGTAAGTTATTAATGATTAATTATGAGTCTTTATATAAACTCTAAGGATGGCTGATAAAGCTCAAATACTATGAGACAAATAATCCTGTGATAATCCTACAAGCACAACAGTGCCTCCAGTGGCTGTGAGAAAAAACACACAATGAAGAAGTGAGGCTGTGGCTGATTTGGTTTTAGGCCAGACTGGAGATTCACCCAGCCTATCAGTGACACTGCTGTCAGGTGATTATACAGAGTCTCCATTTGGGCTGATATTTTTCAGGCCATGTTGATGACACACCCAAATAACGGCAGTGATTAAGAAACGTGAAAAACAAAGAGTAATGGCAGAGAAAAACAAAAGCAAGGTGTGTGTGTGTGTGTGGAATGGTTTGTCCAATATCATTCTTATTATGTCATCAGTGAGACCTTTTGATTTAATGCATTGTACAGCCATAAACGTTTCAGTGTTGCTCTTGAAAGTAGTTATCACCTAGTATCATGACAGCTATCAGTGATACTGAGCAAATCTCTGTGAAACTCCACGAACAGTAAATATCATGTTGGTGTATTTGTCTTCTTCAGTTTGCCCTATGGGTATGCAAACTTTTGCAATTTGCTGTACTCACTTTAGCTATCATATGAAACAACAGTGACTGGCAGTGTCACAGGTACTTTACTGCTTGTTTTTATTCTTTTCTTCTTCTTTTTTTTCCTGTAAAAGCAGTTATTGTGACCGAACGAAACCTCCCCTTTTTCACACACACTCCAGGAAGAGTTTACACTAAACACGCTCTCGGAAGCAGCGACATGCTGGTGTATTTGTGTGAAAATGAGTTTTTTGAAAGAAAATTATAGTTGCTTAAATTTCCACTCTAACATTGATTAGAAGTATGCATTTAAGCAAGGAAAGGTGGACCACTGGTTGGTAGTCCAGGACCTCTTTTAAATTAACTAAGCATCATCCAGACTGCCTCTGCCAGTAGGTTAGAATTTGCTGATAGATAACAACTTCAGAAAAAAACAAAAGATCCAAAACAAAAGAAAAATATTTATGGAACACAAAAAACTGTGTTGACCAAATTTAGTCTGTGGATATGATGAACGAAGGTCCATGATCCTCTACAAGAGTCTCTAATGTTGTTATATATTCATGGTAGACTTCATAATATATCATAATATATTCATACATCAATTGTGGGGATGGTAATAAAAAGCTGCCTGTTCATTCATTATATGCTAATGATTTTTTTTACCCAGTTTCCTGATGGATGCAAATAATAAAGGTGATTTAGTGACCATAAAACTTTCCAGTGTTCAAAAAATGCACATGTACACTAAAGGGCCAAAATTTATTTGGACACTTTAGACAGCATCTGTGCTTTTTAACCATCCAGTTCTAGATCTTGTTCCCATTGGTTGTAACTATAACCTCCACTCTCCTGGGAAGAGTGGCTTTTGACTAGATATTGAAGCATGGCTGTGAGGATTTGTGATCATTCAGCCACAAGAACATTAGTAACTCAGGTGAAGAGGTCCGGGGTTCAGTCAGTGTTGTTCAAGTGTTCAGTAGGGTTGAGGTCAGGGCTCTGTGCAGGAGTTCTACTCCAACTTTGGTAAACCGTGTCTTCATGGACCTTGCTTTGTGCACAGGGGTATTGTCATGCTGGAACAGGTTTGAGTCTCTTAGTTCTAGTGAAGGAAAATTCTAACACTTCAGCACTCAGGGAGAAGACCCATATATGCGTGTGATGGACAGGTGTCCACAAACCTTTGGTCATATAGCGTACTTATGTGGTAACTAATAAGCAACGATTAAGTAGCAATATATTAACACTCAATTATACAGTCTTGTTTTCATCCTTAACTAATAAAAATCTTATAGCTGCATTATAGATTGATTGTAATTATAACAAAGTGTTAGTAAAAAATGATATTGAGGATTACACGGTAACAAAAATCAGAAGAAAGAAAAATCTTCACCCAGCATTAAGAAAAACTGGCAATATTTCTGAAGTGAAGACTGACGAATCATTTGGAAAAGTAGATGATGGTGATAGATACTGTAGATAGTGCTTTAGTTCCTGGTTAATAAAGACAGTGACAGCGCTGCTGATTTCCCAGTCAAATGAGGGAGTGGTTGGAGCTGCAGACAGTTGTTGCTGTAATTCCTCTGCTCCTCCTGCAAAGCACACAGTGAACAGATGGTCTCCCACCATAAAGCCTGCTCGCATACACATTATTCAGTTAGTAGCAGTATTATGACTCCGTTCCACTGAAACCAACATGTATACCAAAGTGCCTTTTAGTTGTCAGGATTATCAGTGCACCATATGCACAAGAAATTAGACAAAAGTAAATGGGATCTGTTCTGTAAAAGTCGATCACTTGCCCTAGAAACACTGTTGTCAGAGACAATGGGATTCAGAGCAGTTTCCCTGCATCCTTGCACAGCCTTGTGATGCATAGTTTTTGTTGAAATGCATTTGATTAAATAAGTTCTGTATAATTTTATAGTATTTAAAAAGCTTCAGGATTCATTTTGCTAGGATAAACGGCATAGCTCAAGGGAAAAGCTCAGCTGGAGTCGTGTCCTAAACCTTCTGTCGTTCCTTTTGTCCAGACAGATGACATAGCCGACATGGCCTGAGGACCAACTAATACGATAAATAAGGTATAAAACATGAGGTCTAACAGCATTGCTCAAAATTTGTTATTTCTCTTATACATGCACCACAGCCTTTTATTTTTATTAATTAAAGTAAAATAGATTTTTTTTGCATTTATTGTTATATTTGATGTTTCATGAAGCAAGTAAGTTTTTATCACTTACATTATAGAAGCTTTAAACAGCTGCTCTCTCTACAGCCTCTCATATTTTCTCTCCCAGAGCAGCTGGTGCTGAGAAATATTCCACATTTTCTGACCAATCAGAATTGAGAATTTAACCGCGGCACGAAATAAATCAACATGTGACTGGAATAAATCTTTATTTTCAAAATAAAGAGCACTTTATTCTTATACGCTGTGAATATTTGCAACAATTTGCGTCTGCAATGTAATATACAGAGCATCTCTGAATTCTCTGACATTTACCGCAGATATAATGTCACTGCAGTGTGCAAAAATACAGTATCAGAATTTTTAAAAAAGAAAAAAAAAAAAAGAAAAGCATATATTTACATGCAGGACAGATGAAGCAGTGGCTAGTCTGCATTTGATGTTGTTGTATAAATATATAAATACTCTCAGGTATCGATTAAGCTGGTAACGTATAAACAGATATCGAAATCACATCTTAATTATTGCAAAGCTTTTCAGATATCCAGTAATACCACTAAAGCTGAACGTCAATGACAAAAAGATAACGGTAACAAAAACCAAGAAAAGCTATGTACAAAAACCCCGGGGGAAATATGTTGTCAAATAAATATCTAAAAAATATCACCTTTCTGTTTCATTGGATTATAGGCATGATCCATGAAGGGCTTTTTATATTATAAAATATTAAAAGAGTCAAACCATATTCAAGTGATGATAGAAAGAAATAAAGAAAGGCTGGCATTGACCAGCATCGCCAGTGCTTTTTTTTTTTTTTTTTTTTTTGCAGAAACACTTTCCTAAATCCTACTCGTTTCTGTTGAACCTGTTGCTCACTTCATCAGACTCAGTGTTGGAGTTTCAGGAACATGCTTGATGACATCATAGATGGTGGTATGCAAATCTCGGGCTGAATCGAGCCGTGTCAGAGATCTGCACGATGCCTGAGGAACATCAAAAAGAACATTACATGAAACCGACTCAATACAATCTAGGAGCTTATCAGTGTTAGCATGATAATCAGTGTCTGTCTGCATCCGTATCTGATTTTAACCAGGTGTTAACCTGAAAAGATCGCGGCCTAAGCTGGAAGAGTTTTTCCCCTTTCAACACTAAAAAAAAATCCCCAGAGTGATAAATGTCAGCATTGTGAGCATTGCATGTAAACAGTTCCTTCTAACCAGCTACATCACTCTAGTTAATAATTGGGCTGAACTAGATATGAGCATGGAACTGTTTCTTTAATCCTTTAATACCACTTCTGCTTTAATACAACTGCTCTGCTAACCTTTCTGACAAGTTTAATAAAACAGTGCACCATCTGTATCTGTATTTGTACCTGCCGAGAACAGATTATCTATTCATTCTGATGAACGTATTTGCATCTAACTAAATGGAAAGAGATGGAACAGACGACTGACCTCCCTGGACTCCATTTTCTCAGGTATGGAAACAAACTCATAGATGCCAAAATCTTCAGTAGCATCCTCATGACCTAGCAGAAGAGAATGATACAGATAATCATACATTGATCACCTACATATATGAAATAATGTAAGAGATCAGACAACAGTCACTAAACCTGGAAAAAGACTAAAAAACTACAGTTTATTCAGAGAAATTTGTTTCATAGTAGTTATAACAGCCTTTTCAAAGACAACATATTTAATTGTCAATCAAAAAAAAGTATTAGCACCTTATAATAATTATATTTAAGTATTATAATAATTATATATAATATTATACTATTATTAATAATATTGTCTCTCTTTTTTTTTATGGCTTGTTTTCATTCAAATAATAATAATAATAATAATAATAATAATAATAATAATAATAATAATAATAATATTATTATTATTTCTGTTGTTATTTTTTTTTCTTTGTAATAAATATAATTTTTTTTTATTTTATTACTTTGTCTCTTTAGCTATACTGCTTCTCAGACATCTTAGTATATCCCACATTTGCATTCACTCCCTATTTACATGTCCATTTACTGCTTTCACTTTGTGTGAAAAACAAGCTCGCCGCCTCCCCAGCAAACCACATGCCAGAGTATTGATAGTCTGTAATTGTACAGACATAGAAACTGACGTCTTCATGCTTCCTCAAATATTTATAGCTTACACTGTACCCTGTAATTATGGCCAACAGTTTTGAAGCTG
The DNA here is from genome assembly GCF_019097595.1 of Hemibagrus wyckioides. Taxonomy (NCBI): domain Eukaryota; kingdom Metazoa; phylum Chordata; class Actinopteri; order Siluriformes; family Bagridae; genus Hemibagrus; species Hemibagrus wyckioides. Next base: position 10,853,721 of record NC_080733.1, on the reverse strand, counting down.
ATAAAATGGAAGTAATACATCTGTGTGACCAGCAGCTATGTACACAGCACTGCTTAACAACACACACTTGTTGCATTAGTATATAAATCATGTAGGGTGCTTACCTGAGCGGTGTAGACCTTTCTGTTCTGGGATAGGCCTAAAAGCGGGTGGGAGCAAAGGAGACAGCATTTAACCACAGAGTAAAAAAAAAAAGTAAATATGTCATTCTGTAAATATTTAATCAAGCCCCAGTTTTCTTACCTGCTATAAATCTTCATGAATGCTGTATTAGGGGAAAAATATATATATAGAATTAGATATAATATCATAGCCTAAGGATCAGAATGTCCCCTTCTCATGAACTAGAGCTGATTTGGATAAAACCTGTACAGCCAAGCCTGCTCATAGCTGCAGTCAAATTATGGAATAAATTGTCATTTGCTTAAACTCAAATCTAAGAACAGCTTGCCTGGGTGAGACTTTCTATAAACACTTAGTGACAGACTTGTGTATGTGCACACAGCTTATAAATGCATATCCACACACACACACACACACACACACACAAGACACTACCTTTTGACGGATGGCAGGACTTCCAGAAGAGCACAATTAACATGCAGACAATAATGAGCAATGAGAAGACTGCAATGACGGCTAAAGAAGACACTGCGGTTTCCTCCTGGACAAGATTTTCTCTTTCTGGAAACAGATGTCTTTCTTATTAGGCTATATTTTTCAAATTCATTTATAATTATACAATAATTGATTACTATCAGTGTGGTTTGTGGCGTCAAGAAAAAAAAGGCATCTAAATTAAATAGACATTTGCCTTAAAAGATGTCAACTTATTAAGTAATAAGTAAACTTCACCCAGATATCATTACCCAGAACAAATATTTGAATTAATATTTGTAAAATGAGTGAAATTCAATCTGCATTAACTTCTTATTCCCAATATCTGTGAATTTTAAAGCTGAGATAAGCAGAAAGCTGGAAATTTAGACAACAGCCGGCTCTTGGAACAGCTGTCAGCCTCTATTTACTTTTCATGCGACACGCATTTCTCATAAGGTATTGTGATATGTGCCTAGCAACTGAAAAAAAAATAAAATAAATAAACAGTGGCCTTTGTTAGGCATAGACCATGCTTATCGAACCATTAGACATGTTGAGCCCATAGCTGAGAAAAAATATCTAAATTAAAACCGAACATCCTGATAAATATCCAAATGAATATTAGCCCATTTTTACCTTTGCCAAGATTGGCCACCACGATCGTGAACTGAGTCTCATCCTGTTTATTGGTTATGTTGTTAAAAGCCCTGCACAAGAAGTTTGTTGCATGGCCCAGAGTGTGAGAAGCAAGCTCAAAGCGAGGGCCGGTCATGAGCACTTCTGTGCTGTTGTCGTTTCTAGAGATCCACACGCAGGTGTTGGGAGGGTTCGAGTCAGCCAGGCAGTCGAAAAACACCATCTCGCCCTTATTTACAGTGAACACCTCGCCAATTTTCAGACCCTGTTCACAGTTCACTTCCAGGTTGTAGGGGCCATCTGATGGAGGAAACTCTCATTAACTCTCATTAACAGTTCACATCAAGATTTACTTACAGTATTTAGTGTATTAATTAACACTATTAGCGTTAGCAGAAGTAATGTTAACACATGTATAAACGAGTATGCAAGCATTAAATCAATGACATGGTGGTGTGATGCCATTATCATCCCTTTTTTGATTACTTTCATATAACATCAAACCTCATTAAAATGTTTTATTCCCTTTATAACACGGTTGCTGTTTATGCCCTTTGGCTGCTCCCTGTTCAGAGTACGATCCAAATATTTGACCTGGCACAGGTTTTATGCTGGATGCCTTTCCTGACGCAACCTTCCCATTTTATTCGGGCTCGGGATCGGCACTGAGAGTTAACCCTTGAATGGCTGGATTAGTTCCCTGTCTGGGAAGCGAATCCAGGCCACGGCAGTACAAGTTGCAAGATCAGGCCACTGGACCACCAGGGAACTGTTCCTTTTATAACACAGCAGTTTGCCAATTATTCAATTATTCGGTTAATTAAGAACAGCATATGCTTGTTTAAAATTCAATAATGTAAAAATGTCTGTTAGAGTTTATCACTTATGATATAGCAACTATGCATAGTTTCATCATATCAATAATATTTTAGTTATTTTTTTAATATAGAAAAAGTTATGTATTAAAGAGAGTATGTTCATAGAAACCTTGCAGCCAGAGCTGATTTTACAGAAAATTAATCAAGATTTTCTGGCCAATCAGAAGTGAGTAATGAAATAAATAAGCCAAGACCTAGGCAAATTCTTCATTCTGATTGGTCAAAATGATTGGTGTTTACTCTGATTGGTCAGAAGGTGTAAATTGATATCCTTAACAGCAATCTGATGACAATTTCAAGGCTGCAATGCAGATCACAGGTTACTATTAATGTTCTCACTCTAATACGATACAATTTCTACAGTACCAGCTCATTCGCCTGGACTTATATGTTTAAACTATTTTCTGAAAGTAGATTTTTATTCATCATTTTTAAAAGAATTCTTCCATGTCAGGGTTAAAGCTGCAACTTTAACTTCTAAAAGAGAAATTTTAAAGACTGTGTACTTTGCATTTTCTCTGTAATATATCAAGAGAGATTAAAAAACTAGAAGCTAGTGAGGGAATGACTGTTCACAGCAGTTATGATGTCTGGAAAACAAGTTCCTTCATCATGTGACTTATAAATGTTTTAAAACATTATAATGGAGCTTAAAAAAATAAAAAATAAAAAAAATCACACCACCTCCAGACTTCATATGAAAGCACGGCTCATTCATGTTTTATTCCTCACTTAGCATACTTTCTGTTTTATTTTCACATTCCATAACCTGCCTGAGGACCTTAACCTGGAGTGTACTTTTTTTTTTTTGCAAGAAACCGAAAATAACATAATATAAAAATGTCATTCAGTATTACAGTGCACATATTCTCATGTGCAACCCTGCACAGCCAGACAAGCGGTCACTACAGGGTGAACACTAACCAGTTCTCATACAACAAGAGGAACTTACTAGACACAACCCATAATAACTTAGTAGAGCCTGGGATTGAGGAGGTTATATATATGAGAATAGAAGTACTGGAAGTGAAAGAGGGAAGAGAGAAAAGTAGACCACTCACAGAACACACTGAGCTCCATGTCTTCACTTTGGTAATGGCTGATGGGGTTATGGACCGCACAACTGTATGCACCAATGTCCTCCTTCTTCACTGGGTTGATGTGCAGAATGCTGTTGTCCTGCAAGAAGATATGACGCTTGCTTGGGATGACCACATAGTTGTTTCTGAACCAATCATACTTAGGATTAGTTCCTTTCTCCACAGTGCAGGTCAGAGTAATGTTGTCCTGATCTTCCACTAGTGTGCCTTTGTGGCTTGTCTCAACCACAGGGATGGAGAGAGGCACTGAAAAATACAAAGACAGTAAAACTCCTTCTTAACAGAGTTGCATTAGGAACGGGTCCTTTATGTATATAATAACCTATTCTTGAACAAACAAAATTTCTATGGCCATTTTGTCCCCGTTTTGTTTTTTCAGCCACCATTTCGGTTGTATAAATTCAGAAAAGTAACAGATATTACTCATAGCTCTTCTGTAAAAGTTGAGCTTTTTCAATTCTTGAAGCTCTCTACTGTGATAAAAAACAAAAAACAGCCCACTTCCCATAGGATTGCACAGAATTTAACTGCTGGTTGAGGGGAAATGTCATAACCATCTCCATATTAGAGAAGCGAAACCGTTCTTACCGTTCACTGTGATCTTCACATTCTTGATAACAGTCTCTGATTCTGTCTGACCATTGAGGATGATGTTGATTTTTAGCTGGTAGTCTCCCTCATCTGCTTCATCCAAAGACGTGAAGTTCAGAGAGATGTTGGGTGGAGTGATATGCTCCAGTGTTTCCCTCAGGACCATGTCGTGGATCACTTTACTGTTATCGAATGTGACCAGATGACTGGGATTAGGACTGAGCTGAAACCAGGTGCCCTGGAACTGCGCTCCTTCTTCATTAAAATTTTTTTCCACTGCTACAAAGAGCGGCTTGCCCCTGATCCCGTTCACGACGGACGGCAAAGAAATGAGCTCGGGGTTAGCACCTTTGACACAGAAACAAAAACAAGTTATATGTGTGAAACCCCAGCCAAGATTATTATGCTGACAGCGACCACACCTACTCGTGTAAATGAATACTTGTACTAAGGAAAAAACAACGTTTATTCATTACAAACCTCAAAGATAATGATTCAAAAACTGTTTTTCTTTCTAATAATCAAACACATTAATACTTAAAACACGAGGATACTACAGCTAACCACTTCAATGCATGAACTGCATAAAATATAGTACATTATATACTAATTGTAACAAATGTGAATGTTGCAGGAATACAGTTATTGTAACCATCCTTCCATTTTCCGAACCTCTTATCCTACACAAAGTGGAAAGAACCTGGATTCTCTCCAAGGAGACTCGGGACACAAGACAGGAGACGTGCCAGTTCATCAGAGGGCACAATCACACACCATGGGCAGTTTAGAGATGCCAATTAGCCTACCACACATGTCTTTGGCCTGGGAGAGGAAACCTGGGTACCAGGAGGAAACTCCTAAAGCATGTGCTGCACAGGGCGGAGGTGGGAATCAAACCCCAACCTCGGAGATGTGAGGTAAATATACTAACCACTAAGCTAACTAACTTGTGCGTCTTGTTTATATAATAAATCAACTTCTAATTTTTGTCATTCATTTTACTTTTAAATACTGTGGGTACTTTTTTCACTGTCACTCAGGCATGAATAAGGTTTTGACACAATTCCTATGTTTTTTTACATAAGCATCATTTTTTCCACTCTGACCACACCCAGAATGGAACCAAAATATTTTCCTTTCATGCAACAGATATGAATAATTAATCAGTTTCCTATAGCCATAACAAACTAAACCTAGCATGCACCGAAATTCTCTTATCCTCTTCGTAAGTCTGTGATCTTTCAAATCAAACCTTGGATTTGCATGCAGGCGTTTCGGGCACTGCAGTCTGTACAGGTTTCTCTGTTTTTCTTTTTACATTGGCCTCTCTGGCCTTACTGTAAAACATGAACATCTATATTTCAGTGACTTCATTAACCAAAGCAAAAACCTAAAAACCTCTGTGTTTATGATGTTTGTGCACATGCTGCAGTTTAATCACCTCTGTAGCCTGATTCACTCGATCTGTCCTGTAACTGGCAAGAGCAAATATTGACAGGCTAGACTGGATTATTGTAGCCAAACATAAGATCCTTTTTAAATTGTCGAAACTGGTCTTTGACCAAACACTATAAGCTGTGTGAAGGAACTGCTGGCTATTAGATCATGTCACTCTTCTCCCATATTAAAGCAACAGACTTTAGCTCGCTCTTGGAGGAGCACACAATGAAGAAGAAAGCACAAACGTTCTAACTAAGAAATATTCTTAGAAAGTGTAATATGCCGTAGTGAATATAGACAAGGAAGTTTAACCCACACAAACGATAAAGTATAAAAAGGAAGAGATCGGTGATCTCATCTTAACTGACAGCTGCTGAACTGTAAATGTTGCTAGGAAAGGACTATGTGGTTGTCGTGCATGCACACACACACACACACACACACACTTTGCTGTACCATGTTGTGCATTACAATAGACTCCTGTGTAGCTCATGTTGTGTACTAAATAATAAATAAGAACACCCCTATAACACATGACCAGCTCCACAGAGCGATGGCCGGAGGGTTGGTTTGGGTTGTAAGGGGGTGGGGGGGGGTGGGGGGGTGGACTGCAGGCTAGAAGTGTGCCACTGTTTACTGCATGCTGAGCTGAGTAGCATGAAACGTGCATGGCCCTTTCTGCTCCTGTTGTCTACAAACAAACCACAGATTGTTGTGGTGACTAAGAGATCTCCCTGACAATAAGTATCCAGACGTGTATTTTCCCCCCCAATAATTAAAGAGTCTCTGAGTAAGTCATACGAGACTATTCACATGGTGACGCTGGAAATTGTTGAGGTGGAATTAAATGGCATTCTAAGCGAGAATCATCGCCTACGTGTAGCAGAAAGGAAAACAGAAACAATAAAAAAAAAATGTATGATCGTCTGAGTCAAGCCTTGTGACCCTTTAGCTGTGCACAACATGTGATGGCTCATAGGATAAAAGGAACATGAGTTTGAGTAAGAATATTTTCCATTATTAGTGACATAAACAAGCATCAAAACATACAGAATAAACAGATGAGGTGACAGTTTTATTTAACTGTGAGCCAGAAAATAAGACAAAAATATATCATATCTTGACAATGTGTTTTACCATGAAAGCACCACAACATTAGATTTCCCCTCTTACAATAGCTCACATCCACAAGCTATGACATAATAGAATAAACACTTGATCCCTTATTGCTGAAGGCCTACTTAAGACCTTATCATCTTACCTGAGATGAGTGGCATGGCACATAGGAGCAGATTCATGAAGGCTGCCACAGATCCCATGTCTGCTAGCTGCTTGTGTTCCAGAGATCTGTGTGACTTCTGACTAGAAGGGGGAACTGGTGACAGCATTTGCCAGGGAAATGAGAGGAGCGCCAGGCCCCTCCTCCCTTGGGACAGCAGGAGGAGAGCGTACACCTGGCAGAGGCTTAGAAAGGCCACCACCTCCTCCAGGACAAGATATGACAAAACAGTCCCCTGCTGAGACACACGGCTCAGGCACGACGGATCGGATCACAGCAAGATATTTCTTAAAAATACACCTGTTTAATGGAAAGTGGAATATAATAGTGTCTCATAGCCAAAGGGTAGATACCAGTGTACATTATTTTATTCTTACTGAGCCACACACACACACACACATAGAATTTGCACAAGGATATGCAAAATTTCACCTGCACACAGACTAGGTTCAAGGACGGGGGCAGGAACGCTCCTGCAGAGTTACCACATAAACATGGGCAACCAAAAATAGTCAGCATGTGTCTGTTCCTGTATGTGATAATGAGATGAAGAAGAATCGTCTCTCAATTAACAAGAACACTAATACCTTAATAATACATTTATAATTTGCATGATTGCAAAAATTAAAATGCAACCTGCTTTTATTTAAGGGTATCATGGAAACATCAGTCTCCGTGGGTGAGAACAGGTGTTTTTATTGCTACCATTATTTAGCACTATTTATGAAATAGAAGGTAAAATTTCAGACTAGCCTTTGATTCTTTGGAAATTTCTGCATCTTTACTACATCAAGCCTGATTCAGGTTACTTAGATTCTTCTTCAGGTCTATTCCATCAGTTTCTACATGCAGTTCCGCTGCTGACCACCAGAGGTCACCGAATGGTTTGTTTTGCTTGAAGTGCCTGATTGGATAAAGGTTAATACAGGTTCCTAACCCCTGTCCTGTAGTGCCCCCTGTCCTGCGCAAGATAGTATTTTCCCTGCTTAACACACTAGTTTCATCTAAGGAAGGCTGTGCATTAGTAGATCAGTTGAATCAGGACAGCAGGACCAGATGGGGAAGCTGTGAAGCAGGAAGGTGACACTGATTACTGGTTAAGTATTTGTGAGAAGTGAATATCTAATGTGCCTTCCCTGTGCTTGACCCACCAAGGTTTGCCTGGATATTCTACTGTGAACCTGCCTTTCCCATGATTTCCTGATATTCCTGTATACCGTTAAACTGTCCCTTTTTTTTAGACTCTGCAACAGAAGGCTTCTCAGTCTCAGAAGTTTTGTTAGTTATATATTTTGGTTTTATATCCTGACTCAACTTCCCATTTTTATCTGGGCTTGGGATGGGTAATGAGAGGTAACATATCAATGGCTGGTTTGGTTACCTGCCCGGGAACCCCAGCTTCGGCAGTACGATATAAAAAGAGACAGAATAATATCTAGGTACAAATGTAGAAAATTCACCAGTTTGAGTGCGAGATTAAGCTAATTATTTTTCCCAAAAACATTTATATCATAAAACCGATCTGTGTCAATAATTCTGGAGCTGACTGACAAATTAATGAGATATAAAAAGGAATTTAACTCATTTCATAGTAAGCCTGTAACATAAATAAAAGTGCAGTGGTATAAATACTTTGGTTTAAAGACATATTTCTCTGCCTTTTTTTGTTGTGTGTGTAAGTCAGCAATAATAAGTGAAGTCAATTTAAAAGAAGACTCTCACTGCTTACAGCAAGTAACACAGCATCACAGATTCTGTTAAAATATAATGACAAGACAGGCCTGTCTGTTCCATAGCTCCTCTTTAAAGGTGCAGTATGTAATTTTGAAACCTGAGATTTATCCTACACTTTCAGTGGTCTTTAGAAATTTAGAAAAGTCAGAATATTACCAGTTTTTAGTGTTTTTTTAGTTCAAACTGCTGTTTATATTTCCAGTTTCTCTGCTCAGCTTTAACTCACCTTCCAAGCAATTGTAATAAAATTGTAATAAAAAAAAATACACAATATGTTCCTATAAAATCCTGATGAGCAACACAACAGTTATCTAATGTTATAACAGCTCTTTATTGGGACACACAAACGTCTGCTTAAAAAACTCAAGCAAAAATAAAAAAAAATAAAAATAAAAAAAATAAGTATTCAAGCTCTCACAACCCCTTTCAGTCAACCAACTCATAACAAATCCATCCATCCATCCATCCATCCATCCATACAATCATCACCCTGCTTAAGCAGGAAGACACACTGCTACAGGCGAGCAGCTTTCACAGTCCCACTGGCAGACATTTTCCAGCGACAGGGGAAGGGCTCCAAACAGGTTCAGTTCAGTCAGGATGCCACACTCCTGAACTCTTGTCCACGTCTGATCCTGAGCTCTTCTTCTTTTTCTTCTTGCTGTGTTTTTTATGCTTCCGCTTCTTCTTTTTCTTTGATTTGTCCTACAAAAGTAAAAAATGCACAGAATGAGGGACCGTGAAGGAGAACAGGTTGCATTCAGACTTGCTGAGTGACAAAATCAACCCTGCTGTTGTTCTACGAACGTTCACCTTTAACGCTTTATGTTAAGCTTCCTCCCGTTAACATTATTTACTCTGTTAGTTAACACTGTGTTAATGTTCAGTGCTCATTATCTTCACGAAAATGAACAAAAAAATGTTATGTCTGTTCATTTTTGGCCTTGCATATAGTAGCCATTGCTATAGAAATTATAATAAGATCAACAATACTGCCAGAGCTGCTGGACAATTAATCTACACCATTAGTGAGACTGAAGAGTTTAAGAGGAATATCAGTTAAGGAAACTTTTAATGTTAATGTACAACATTACTGAACAAAAGTTCATCAGCAGCAGATTGTGGTTATTGACATGAAAATGAGGAAAACTAGCCCTGCTTTCATGTATAGACAACGGGGCAGGGCAGTTAGCGTTTCCCCTCAAGTGTCCAGTAACCCTCTTTTAGGTGGGGGAAAAAAGATCTAAACAGATAAAGAGCAATAAAACTTACTGTGCTTTTCTCCTGCTCTTCACTACTCCGTTTTTTCTTTCTGGATTCACCCTGTTCATGGAGGAGACATTCATCAGTCAGTGCTGAGTGTATACTCTGAATGTAAACCACATACAACTTCCAGAGATGGGTACTCACATCATCGTCTAATTCCGAATCGTCCTTTTTGCCCTTTTCCTCCTGTGAAATGAAAACACTGTCTTAGTATACAGGGGAAAAAAAATGAAAATCATACAGACTGAATAATATATCACCACCACCTTATCTTTCTCTCCCTCCTCCTTGAGTTTTTTCTTTTTCTTTTTGGACGATTCCTGAAATTAAACACGAGATTAATGCCAGTTCACAATCTGAGCAAAATTTGGTACAAGTCAGTCATTGACTACAAATTTACCCTCATCAGAAAATCCACATTTTTTTCCTAATTTATTGCTCTTATAGGAACATCATCGGTGATGAAGCCAGTGTCTTACACCAGTTTATTATTCGATGATAGCAAGTATTTTTTAAGTGCCTTTTTTCCCCATTTTAATATATGCTTTATCTCCTTTTTTAAAATCACAGACTGCTTTTTAAAAAAATAAAAAATAAATAAATGTCTATTCACGGAAACCTTCATCATATTAAAACATATTAAAACTGTTTTCATAAATGAGCCGTGAATAGTCTTGAAGCTGAACTGTTATCCAAGCCATGCTGTTTACCAAATGAATCATCACCTGCTGACCAATCAGATTACAGAATTCAACACTGCATACGATCATAAGGTTTTTAATACTAAGTGTGATTTAAATGGCCGTATGTTATATATAAATAAATAGCCTTTATTTGTCACATATACATTACAGCATAGTGAAATTCTTTCTTCGTATATCCCATCCTTGGAGGTTGGGGTCAGAGTGCAGGGTCAGCCATGATACAGCACCCCCTGGTGCAGAGAGGGTTAAGGGCCTTGCTCAAGGGCCCAATAGTAGCAACTTGGCAGTGCTGGGGATTGAACCTCCGATCTTCTAGTCAACGACCCAGAGCCTTAACCACTTGAGCCCCCAATATAATAAAACTTGATATACTCAGTAACTTACTTTTTAATGGGGTTCTCTTGAAGAATAAAGTGCAGAAGCTTTAATCATTGTGCAAGATCAGTTCAACTCCCAAAAAATTATTTATACAATCACATACCATGGACCATCAAGTTTTTCAATGATTGTAAAGTGTGTGAGCTCTTAAATGTGGTCATAAATAGTGGTTTCTCCCAACAGACAGCAAAGAACACATTACCTTGCTGTCCGTTTCTGACTCTGTGTCCGATTCGTCCGACGCTTTCCGTGCCGAGGATCGCTTTCTTTTCCGTTTCTTCCTCATGCTTTTCTTGTCGTCCTAACATTAGTAATAAAAGAATATATACAAAATCAGGAGAAAAACAGAAGAAAACTCCGTGCAGCTTATGGGTGAGTAAATGGATCTAAGAGAAGAGAGTAGTTAAAACCTGCCGTACCTCATCTTCGGACTCGGATGACGAGCTGCTGGAGGAATCAGAACTCGATGAGGAGGAGGAAGAAGACGAAGAATGCTTGACCACACACAAAAGCAGAGCTCATTAGATATCAAGAATAATGGAAGGAAAATGGGGGGAGGAAAGTGCATCAGAAAAAAAAACAAAAAAACAACAACTCTCTTTCAGTCTCCTGAATTATTTGCAGTGCAGATCGTGGAACACAATGGAGCAAATGTGAAAGATGGAAAGCTTTTCTCACCCTACTGGATTTCTTCTTTTCCTTTTTCTTTTTCTGTAAGAGACACAATTAACATCATTATACATTATTATTACTTCCATTGTTATTATTCCAAGCACTCAGACTTATTTGAGCTTAATAAGAGCTTACCTCTTTCTTGTCTTTATCCTTTTCTTTCTCTTTCTTTTCCTTCTCCTTGTCTTTCTCTTTTTCTTTCTTTTCACCTCCTCCCAGGATTTTCTCTCTGTTTTTCTCCAGCTCCTTCTTCCATCTCTGAAAATTCATTTCGGGTTTTAAAGCCGAGACACTGATTTAAGATCAACCAGCGCAAGTCAGAATATAAGTGTTCGTCTTCTGTACCTCGTTCATTTTATCCTCAAAGTCAGCCAAAGCCCTAGAGCCTTTCTTCTTCTTCTCCAGCTGCTCCTTGACCTCCTCCCTACAGCAGGATGACAAGTGTCGTCAGAGTCAAAGTCAAATTATTAATTAGTCCCCAAAGAGTCTCTAAAGCATCTATCAAACTGCTATAAATATCAAATATGACCTAAAAATGACAAGTGAAATGAAAAGGAAGCTGATTTCAAGAGTATATAAGAGTTAAGCTACAAGACGGAAAGTGGTCTGTCGTTCACTGCATTTAAAGTACACTTAAAAAAGAATCCAGTTTCAGCTGGATTCAGCTGTCCATTCACACCAAGCTAATACTGGTCAGTAATTACACATTAAATTATGACAGCTCTTTTACAAGTTAATACCTCATACCATGTTGGTCGAGGTCTGCTGAGATAATCCTGTATGGTGGGGCCGCTGACAGGCGTAGGTCCTCTGGCTCTAGCAGCAGCTATGGGGTTCATGTACGGCTGTTAGGAAACAAAATCACATTAATGATAGATGTATGATTTAAAAACAATGATCGTGTTATTCTTATGTCATCAATCTGAGGTTGTGCAGAAACTGATGCTGTATAAACAAAAACAAAGTGTGGCGAGCCAGCCAGGAGCTCGACAGGCCAGTAAAAGACCCAACAACCTGCACACGTCACAGGCTATCGTCAAAGTAAGCTTTAGTTAATAAGGATTTTTTTTCTCTGTTATCATGTTTATTAATTTATACATCACCCTCCTGTTGGTGGCTTTTAGATAAGTTTCATTGCAGCAATCATGCGCTGAGATTTGCAAAAAGAAATTATAATAATAATTCAGACACAGACAGACGTTCGCCACTGGATGTCTTTGTTGCGAAGGCATTGAACTGGCTGCCTGTGAGCATGTCATGTTATGCATTGTAAGACAGCTGATTTCAACTCTTAAAGAAACAATTCTTTTACGATGTAAAAGAAGATTTGTCTTCCAAGGCAAAATCGGGCAGTGTAAACCCAGCTTATTCTGCATATGCTAATCACACACAATAATAGAGCAGAGTGTCAGTCAGTGCAGCTTGAAACACTAGTATTTTTCTACATATTTATGGTAATCATACACAATAAAAACGGCACGGTGGTGCAGCTGGTGGTGTTGCTGCTTCACAGCGTCAGCATCCCAGGTTCAATCTTGAGCTTGGGTTTCTGTCTGTCTGAGGTCTGAGTTTAAGTTCTCTCTACCTTAAACTGCTCCTGGGGATGAATGTGTGTGCTGGGGTAACATCTAAGATGGATTCTCAGTGTTCCTGTGACAGGCTCCAGATCCACCGGTGTGGTTACCAGGATAAAGCAATTAGTGCAAATCATAGAATAACTTGACCATTTAACAAAAAACTGAGTATTTATTCCCATCCTGCTGAAAAGAATTATAGATTATTCCCATAAACACACTCCTGACCCTTGTGGAAAGCCTTCCCAGAAGAGTTGAAGCTGTTATAGCTGCAAAAGGCGGGCCAACTCCATATTACATTCATGTGCATGTAAAGGCAGACGTCGCAGTTTTGGCCTGGCTCGCAGTCTCCGCTCTAATTCATCCCAAAGGTGTTCTCTCAGGTTGAGGTCAGGACTCTGTACAGGCAAATAAAGTTCCTCCACACCAAACTCTCTCATCCATGTCTTTATGGATGTTGCTTTGTGCACTGGTGTACAGTCATGTTGGAACAGGAAGCGGTCATCCCCAAACTGTTCCCACAAAGTTGGGTGTCCAAAATGTCTTGATATGCTGAAGCATTAAGAGTTCCTTTCACTGAAACTAATGGGCCGAGCCCAACCCCTGAAATCAATGACATGGAGGGGTGTCCCAAAACTTTTGGCAATATAGTGTATATACTGAACGCATACTAGATACAACTTTATCCCACTGAATTTCTGACAAATGTCAACCGAAGTGAGACATCGTGAGGATAAACATTGAGGTGAAAGCAAAACTAATGATTCCGCCATCTGGCTGCTGTCACTCACACAGGGCGCGTGCAGAAGACCTGAACGTTGCTTAGACACCAGCTCCATAAATCAACATCTATCTGTGAGCTGCTATTAATCCAGTCTAGATATTCACTTACAAACGCAAAGTATTTACTCCATAAAACCATATTTAAGCAAACTGACACTTGTACAGATAGAGACCTTAATCTAAACCGTTACTCCAGCAGGACAGCCTACAGCCTCAATATTCTCTACATTAGCCAGCCAGCTAGCTGCACACTTACTAGCCAACGTGGCTAAGCGGAAGTCGTGCAAACGCATGCAGATGAACACAACGGACTTTATAACGCTTAGATATCCACCAAGACTTTATAAATAGTGTGAAATATAGCGCACACACAGTGCACACGGTCCAAATGGATAAAATAACCACAGCACCAGCTAGGCTAAGCTACGTAGGCCTCGCGCAAGGCTTCCGTTCAGAACAGGGCTGATTGTAGACATTTTGTTTTCGCTGTTTTGTACACAGATTCTTTTTTTTATTTACACATAAATAACTCTAATCTGATTGAACTTACCACCCTGTTGTCCCGCTTCCCCATGTTCAGAGATTTACCTCACACACACAAAGTTACACGCTTTGTTTACATGTCTGCTGCAGCCGCATCGCGCCGGAGAATCTGGAAATTTTCCGCCACCTAGCGGTCACCGGAGGTATTTCAGTGCATTACAATGACATTACTGTACATTACATTGCAGCAGAATACTGTATATTACAGTGATGTATTATTACACTGCATTACAGTGACAGTAATTTGCACTCTATAGAAAACTCTCAGTTCATGTACAGCTCAGGATAGAGGTCTCTTTCCTGAGCTCAACCTCCTAAAGAGATCGTCCGTCATACATTAATATCTGCAGTGCGACGCTGAGGATGCTGTAACAGTCATTGGTGTCCAGTGCCGGCCTCTACACAGTGGTGTACTAGGGCTGTAGGGTCAAGGCTGAATCTTAACCAAATCCTAAATATTGCAATGAATATTTCTAACTTAAAGATTTCTTTATAAGGTTTATATACAGTAAATATAAAAAGCAGGTAGCATTGCTGCCTCACAGCTTCAGAGCCCCAGGTCTGTCTCTGTGGAGTTTCTTTCTCTGCATGTTCTCCTCCCACACTCCAGTGGGTGGATTGGCTAATATAAATCACCACTCAGTGTGTGTGTGTGTGTGTGTATGGATTTGTTTTGTGTCCAGGTTGTATTAATACCTGCCTCATGTCCAGTGTTCCTGAGATAGCTTTGAATCCAGACATTGATCAGGATTTTTAAATAAAATACAGGATAAAAAGACTGCAAGTACTGAATTAATGAAGTGAATAATATTTGTAACCAAATCTTTCATTGTTGTTTCTTAATCCATTGTCCTCTGTCTTGTTTTGAGCAAGGTGGCACAAAAATTTCCTTCAGGAAATTTTACTTCATTTTTTTAGGACAAACTTCTGTCCTAGCTCAGCGTTGTTGTTTCTGTTTTGTAATTATATGTTGTATGTTGTTTGTGTAGCACCAGGGTCCTGGAGAAACGTTGTTTCATTTCACTATGTACTGCTTCAGCTATATGGGGTTGAAATGACAATAAAAGCTTGACTTGACATTACAGTACAGCATATTACAGTACATTGCATACCAGTACACCATCATAGAGAATATTACAGTACTTTACATAACAAGACATTATATTTTATTATATTATATTACAGTTTATTATACTTCAGTCATGTATATTACAGTGCATAGAGGTATGTTACTATTCTTTATTCATGGGTTCCAACAATGTACAGTTCAATCCACCAGGGGGCGCACAGGAGCACTCACACCTTCCAACATCATCCCATCAATAATAAATAGGTTCATATGAATCGATTCTTCATCTCACTCTCAGAATAAATGAATAAATCAATGAATTTATTATGAGGTATAATTATCTATCTGTCACTACATCAATCACTCTTAGAACCAATAGATTACTGAAACGTATAACACTTTATGCTGTTATGTTGCTCATGATCAATTATTTACTTGTTTCACACAGCTATTTGCTAATGCGATTATGCTAACAGACAGCTGCAGGACACATCTTGAAAAATTCATGAACAAAATTACACCAAGTCATTTTAAAATATTTATTTAGACAAAAAGATAAAACAAAAACAAAAATAATGTCAGCCAGTTACACATGCAACACATGAGCACAAGCAGCTTTATTTATCAATGGCATCAAATTTTGCTGGGTCTTTTCTCTTTTTTTTCTTTCATCATGTATTTGAGCCAAGCTGTGAAAAAATTAGCAGCAAACAAACAATGAAACAAATACAAACTCTTGCCCATAAATAATTTACGCAAGAAAGCAAGGGATAAAAAGTGAGATCAAATAAAAATGGTGCGGTGCCATGACCAGGAATGAGACGTTCACTTTAATTTGGTTTAGGGAAAATCTTGGGAATATTCGAAGCTTCTTCTTTGTTTTTGTGATTCAGATCCATTGTTAAAGTAAACAAAAGCTGAAATAAAAATGTCAAAATCCACTAACAGTAGCGTTTTCTGGTTCATAAAATTGGTTTATAATCGGAACTGTTAGCCCGAAATCTGCTGTAGCTGTTGTTATTGGGGTCGTTATTGTTATTGTTGTTAATGATATTCATTTGTCATTTGAGGTCTCGTGAAAAGCTGCCAAATATCTCAGTTTCTCAAAAATGAAAGTTAATAATGAATAATACAAGTGATGTCTTCCATACAGTAAAACAAGGGCCAACAAATAAAGTGAAAATCTGTAACAATTCAATGCTTCTATGCACGTTAGAAACCACATGTGTTATGAGTACCATTTCAGGAACTGGTAAGCGCCAACCACAGTTACAGAAACAAACAATCTAGATCACACCAGCTTTCAGAACAAACATCTGCTGACAAAAACACATCAACGAACAAAACCTACTTTTGGTTACTGTGTATGGTTTAAAAGCTGCTAGGCAGAAAAAGGAAGCAACAAAACAAATCAGTAAATATCAGAATGATCAATTAGGTAAAGATTACACAGAGCCACAAAGTATAATGTTAATGCAAAAAAAAACAAAACAAAAAAACAAAACAGCCTATTTATGTTATTCGGTTAAAGACTTGGAAAATCTAAGAAACAACAACAAAAGAAAAATTACAAATAACTTGAAATACTAATTAATTTTCCAGTGAAATGCAACGTACAATGAAGTCCATATGTGTGGTGGACACGGAAATGAAAAAAATAAAAAATAAAATAAAATAGATATAATAATTCATGATAGTGCTGAATTCATCTTTAAGCAAGGTAGTTATTCCATTTTCAGAAAATTTGTGAAATTCAGTAGAAGTACAGATTTGATCCGCACAGGATGCTTATATTTAGAATTTAAGGCAAATTATGTATCAGCAGTATTACCTTGTATTAGAAACTATTTCAAGTCTAATTTATATAACACTAACTGCTTCTATGGGAAATGTCTGTTATAAAAGAAACGGAAAAGAAATACTGAAATCTTGAATGCTCATTGTTGCTTTTCAATAAACAAAATTTACCCCCGTGTTGATAGTGATTCCATTTCAAGTTTAAGAAATTCTTATATCATAGCACCGTCAATGCACCACCAGCTAAATAGAGAGGTTTCATTCTCACACAACAATCTTAATGTATTTCTATTAAAATGCCAATAAATAAAAAAAAATAATAAAAATAAAAATAATAATAATAATAAAGTGGAGGCAAAAAATAGAAGGAAGATAAGAAATAAAAACAAATGCAAAGTACCAATATCCAGCAAATGCAATAAAATAAAATAAAAATAAACAACAAATCACTGATAACTGATTAAATAAAATTCAACTGATTATATTTTCAATTTCCAATTAAAGCAAACGATTACAAACAAAAGAGAAATAGTTCAAATTTATTGATTACGACGCCCTCGTGTAATAATATTCATAGCGAATGAGACAAGTAAATGACGCTTTGTTAGAAAGCTTTTATAATGTTTCACAAAAATGTGTAAATGATTTTCAAGGTGCAATTCGTGTCAACATGTCACGCCAACATTTAAATTTAGTTACTATCCTAAAAATTTTTACATTCCAAAGTTTTATTTATAAACTCAGTTTTAATTCCAAACCATCTTTATATGTGTGTGTGAGAGAGAAAAGGCTTAGTGCTCAATGAAATCTGTAATCAAACGAGTACAATTCAAAGCACTTTCTTGTCTAAATATCCGTACATTTTGATATCTAATGCCCACTAAAAAAGAAGAAGAATATCCTCAGTTGCTCCTTATTTTTGGGGTAGGGAAAGAACATGCGGTGTCTATACAGACAGTTGTGTTGAGGAACTGCCCAAAAGAGAAGAAGAGATTTTAACAACACAAAAAAATGGAAGGAATGTTAGCAGTAAAGTGTCAGAAGCAACAGCAACCTTCCTCCATGTATTATTATAAATCCTTATGTATGAGGGATTGGGAAAACCCTTGTCGTTACCATTCCATTGTCCATAGAGGTTCACGGCAATTCAGGAGCATTACGGACATTTTGACAGTCAGTATATGATTACAAACTGGAAGGATTGTATCCTGAAACGTATTTTACTACAGCATGCAACTATTCAACATGACATTCACTGTCAAAGGAAATCAAACTCAGGCAGGTGTCTGGCGCTTTATATATACTTATGATTTCTTAAAGGTCTGTTACAGGCCAAATAAAACCAATTTTGGTCGAAACATTTTTTTTGTTTGGTTTTGGCTGATTTTTAGGTTCAGCCACTGCAATATCTGACAAGGTTTTTCCCAAACCACCACACATATACATGTCCTGAATGTCTTGTAATCCTCTACGGACTTGCATTTCAATCATGAAGACTTCATCAGCTCTGCTGAACAGTTAGAAATTTCCCACTACCTAACACCTGGGTATCATGAGACAGGGGTAACACTTGGATCTGTAAGTGTGAATTTGATGTGAAACTGTTGCAGTAAACATGTAACATCAGCACTGCAAATCGGTGGTACTGCAGATTAACATTGTTGCCTGTCCTTCAGGTGTAGATAGACAGCTGGGTCCTCTCCTGAGGAATTTGTGCTCCTCTTCATCTAAGTGGTTAATTTGTTTAATTAACATACAACTCTGGGAATTCCTCACCATGCTGGACTGTGTTTATTATGTTGCATGGTGACATGTCTTCATGATTAAAACCCAAGTCTCATTATCTTAGACTATAAGACATTAATATTAGCAAACTTTCATAAATATAAAAGTCCAGACTGTAACAGTGTTAATTGTTAAAATGTCTGATGATACCAGTAATCCGATGAACATGTATGTAAATATAACCATAAATAGCCTGACAGCAACATTTACTGTACTATGCTATTGTGGAATTAATACAGTGACTAGTTTGCAGATTTAATTTATTATGCACTAATGTTAAAACAATGATTAAACTGAAACAGATATTAAACCTGTTGAATCTATGCATAAAACCATAAATAGTCCTGAGTGTGTGTGGCAGAGTGAGTTATATTTATCAGATATTATTCTTTACTATGAAAGGAGAAAAAAAAAGTCCATCACAGATCAACTGTAAAGCCAGAGCTATCTAATAAGTATGAACCATTGAGTCTACTGAGATCCTGAGTGTATGAAGGAAGCACCAGTGCTTATCTGGATGAACCTGTGAGTAAAAGCTTACGGCATGGCATCTGGGTGTTGTTCTCCTCTGTTTAGCCTCATCTTGGACCAGGCTCCTGGGCCACATCCTAAATTTCTAAAGCAGCATTCTTCCTTCTTCTTTTCCTTCCTCTAACTCGTCCAGACCAAAAGCTGGATACGTCTCTCATCTACTTGGCTATCAACAATCCAGACTTGAGTGAATTGGAAAATGGAAGGATCGAATGGAAGTTCAAACTGAATGTCCTGAATTTCTGCAAAAACACAGTTATAACATAACTTAATCTCTCAAAACGAACCTTTGACACCTCATTCATTGTCTCTAATGCTAAACATTTTCTACTTGCTCAAGCATTACTGCACTACAATTATTTCTCGAACCTGCCAGTTACTTCTGTTCTTACATTATAACAAGTCCTTTTATCTGTAAAATGCTACCCAGTCAGGGTAAGCCCACTAACTACACAAGGAGTGTACTACTCCATTTACACATCAGGGTGTGTACATACTGTATAATATACAAGTCAAACATACCCTACACCTTCAAGTCAACTAAAATTAAGACTTAACCACAATAATTCATCAGCAACCAACACTGATATTTAAAAAAAAATAATAATGTACTGAACAGTGTAGAAAGAACAGTCTGTGTAGATATAGCCTAAAATGTGTTGCTATATTCTTAAGTCATAAGAGCCAGGTTTCCAGACACTAAATTACACTGGTCAAGACTGGTTTATGCTTCTTTCCAGGGGTCATAAAAGCAATCCAGAGACGAGAGAGGGGCGCGACAAAATTTGGAAAAGTTGATCTTTAAAACCTAATGTCCAAATGGGCCACCCAGTTGTGCTTCTATTGGCTAGCAGTAGGGATGCCATGGGAACTGGTGGCAGCTTTGACTCTGTGACAAGATTTTTGAAGATGGTCCAGTCTGAAGGTGGTCTAAGACACAAAGTTGGGTTGTATTAGTTATTAGTTAACTACATTTCCCAGTAGCTTGTCAAGATTTCAGCTATTTTAGCCAAGCACACAAATGCCAACAGTCAAAATGTTTGATTTTCTTGATGATGCTTTTATAAAATCTATTTTGAACAATATCAGCTGACCTATGAAAACGATTCATTCATTTATCCTGGTCATGGTTGGAACACTGGGAACACTGGGCGCAAGGTGGAAATGCACAAAAAACATTTGCATTTAAACCAATATAGGACGTCTCGATTGAGATGATAATGAATAAAATATACTGCCCAACATGGCTGTGATTCATTACCTTACACAGATCAGAGCTTCATATCAAGAACTTCAGTGCCTTTATCAATGTCATCACTACTTACTGTTTACTTTTCCTTATTCAGGTTTCAGAAGTTCTATAGAACACTTATGATGAAGCATAAACCAGACTTAGATTGTGTCCAGAAAACCATGTCTCCTGGCTTAATAAAGCGTGAATAAGACCTCGACAGTAGTGAGGGTTTACACCTTAGCCATATGATTTCTCCTTGTCTGTAAGGCACAAATTGAAATGTTTTTCCAATGCTGTCAAGGTCCACAAAGACCAGCCTTGGGGGATATACTGACAGATAATTTACCTAAATGCTTTGACCCATAACTCTGAGCAGTCTCAGAGCAGGCACAAAACAGTGTACGTGTGCAATTTCATCTTCTAGACTGTGGCTCTGTTCAACAGACCCACATTAGCAGTGACAACTCTAAGGGTTTTTTTTAGGATACAAGTTTGGGTCAGTCACAGGCAGTGAAATTGCTGATTTAGAGAAGTGTGATTTAGGCAGCTAAGAAGTCCTGGCAGTTTTATTTTTCTGATGATCGTCAAGACACAGTGATCCCTGGCAACATGGTGTAGCAGCCGCTGTATCAGATATCTGGCAGTGGAGTTTCCTCTGAGCAGAGGGAGTTCCTGCTAAGGAAGACAGGCAGGCAGGAAAGCAGCTTTTTGATGTTTGTTTTTTGTAAATTGTCCCAGGCAGTGATATCACCAGCTGCAGTGAAAATACATCAACCAAAAATTGTGGTAATACTGCAACAAGGCCTAAAAGCAGCATATAATGTGGCAGTGGAAGACAAGATCAAAAAGGGGAGCTTGTGACAGTAAGTCTATAAAAAAGGAAATTTTTCAAGCAGCTCTCTCCTCCAGGGAGGGCTTTTTGCTCGGGAAGGGTTGCGCATAGAGACTCTTGCTGGTGCTGTCTAGGCTGTGAAAGTACGGGTGAGACAGGGCATCATAAGCCGATATCCGTCTGCCAGGGTTGAATGACAGAAATTTCTGTAGAGACAAATGAGCATCAAATTTCGTTAATATGCTTTGAAAGCAACATAAAACAAGAACATATCTGTTTGGTGTAAGGACTGTAGACTTTAGTTAAGGAAAAATATAGAATAGGTTGCATCAACAAGGATATTAGAACTTGTTTTGGATATTAGAGTATGTTTTGTTCTAGTGATTTAACAAAGGTGGGTGCCACTGGATTAACATATAAAATTCAATTTCATTTAAGATTTAATTTACAATCACTTACAAGTAGAAGTGATCTTCCAAGCTCTTCCATATCAGGCACCAGGTCTTCTATAGGCTGAGGGGAGCGAGGGGGGAAGGCACTCTGAGACAAACCCACTTCCTGGGGCCAGTCTTCAGGAGCAGGGACTCCAACCACACTGGAATCATCCATACAACCATCATCATCATCATCATCATCATCGGTACAAACATGTCACCATGTTCCTTGTTATTTTTGTGCTCATGATGTTTAAAACACATTTGCAGAGGTGTTGTAGGTGTCATACTTTTATATATTTTTCATTTGAAACACTTTTTATCAGATCTGTCGTCTAATCATCTAAAGAGGATTTACTAATGAATTAAAATGGTACTTACTCAAAAATCTTGCCCAACTGGTCGACATCAGAATTCCCACGGAAAAGCGGTCTAAAAGAGAGCACAATCAAATACACAGGTTACTAACTGTGTATGTTGTTAAACACTTCTTTCCTAGGCACAGTATATAGTTCATTTATTAGTGAGTGTAGATTAGACTGTAGTTTTTATCAAATTGCACTACTTTAAATATGGGTCTGTCCTTCTAACTCGTAAAATATTGTTGTTATTATTATGACTACTACCACACAGTCTGAGTCATAACATGCAAGCGTATAAACACAGGGTTACAAAGTTTATTCTGTTAACACTTGGGCTCTTCAGGACTTGGTCTGTTAAGACTTCAATATATTTTGTGCAGACATGACTATATAGCAAGTGAAAGGAAGAAAAATCCACTGGAAAAAGTCAGCAAGGTCATATAGCAGCACTGATGTAAGGAACTGTGCCTCTTTGCTGTAGTTTCCTGGCTGACAGAGAGAGAGAGAGAGAGAGAGAGAGAAGACCGAGGGCTTTTTCAACACATGATGAGATGAAGCGCCACTCGTTTTGGAGTCTTCCTGCCCGGACCGCTGCTGCTTGCGGTGGCTTTGGCCCGTCATGATGCCTGTAGGCGGGCATGCTTCCCCTGGCATGTGCACAAATTCCAGTCACCATTACTGAATCCAAACCACATTCACCATGGAGGGGGGGCGGAAAGCTATTTATCCCTGTAGTCTGCTTTGGCTGTCTGTATGTCTCTATGTGGGGGACAAGCAATGAGCCGTGCGAAATAGTGGCTCTGATTATCTAAGAAACATGAGAAAGAGGCTGCAAACTGCTATAACAAGCCCTGCTCTCACACATGGCAACTCTATTCCATCCCTGAATTAGCTTCGCTGTAATAGAACACGCTGCATTTTTCACCAGAGGTCGCCCTACTACAGAACATCTGAGATTAGCACGAGGCCTTTTTCAATCCACGACTGTGCGGAACTCAACTAACTGGAACAAGACAAAGAGGCGGCTCAGACCACATGTTCGCTCTGCTTAATTCTAACCGCTGCCTTCCATCACCTCGGAAAGTTCTTTCTGACTCAATCAAACGTGCATTTTACCCCGCTGGAGTAATTACAATGTCAGCGTGTCTTACGGCTTGTCAGACAATCATTATTTCAAGTCTTCCTGTAAGATTTCAGATTCAGAAGTCAGAAGTGAAACCAACACAAATAAAACAATCGTCTCTTGTGCAAACTCTGTGTAATCAGAACAGACACAACTTACATGGCATTCATTTCCCAAAGAGTGAAAGCCACGAGTTCAAAATGTGAAATGTTCATAGACAGTCTAACTGGGCAAAAACTGAGAAAAAAAAATCTGTTTGATTTTCTGCAGCATGGTGAAAAAACACCATAATCTAGCCTGATTCATGCCAAAACAAGTATGCTTAAAATTCACTGAAGCTGCATTCTCCCCTGCCCCAAGCCTACTTGTTATTCTGAATGAAGAAGGGAACATTTTTTTTTTTTGCACAAGGCTGATATTATGCATCCTGAGTGAGTGGGCACAGCTGCAGCACCACACCACACCAGTCCAGGACACACAGCTGAGTCACACTCCAAGTGCCAGTCCAGCCATCCACATTCCGCACTGATAGCCAGTGGAATGCTCCAGTAGTTTGTGTGTGTGTGTGTATGTGTGTGTGTGTGTGTATAAGTGAGTAAGACAGAAAGCATTTGTGTTTGAAGAAACTTATAGACGCAATGCACACACTCGTTTGTGAGAAAGTAAACAAGGATGTCGATGTCTCCTTCCATGCTCATGCTGGACTTCTGGATTGGAGGAATGTCAACAGTGCTTTCAGTATCATTCATAAACCTGTGACTAATCGTTCCACCATCTCAGAGACACAGATACGGACTTGCACAGAGAGTTTGAATTCTCACTAACTTAACCTTATGTACTGAAAACAAGTCAACTAGGCCACCCAGGCGAACTGCAATGCTTGATATAAAAAAAAAAAACCCTCTATTAGAGGAATGAAATGACAGGACCACACAATAAACAGTAAGTCAGGTGTGTTACGTTTAAAAGGACTTCCTCCTTTCTTTATACAACAATAAAATGATCCCCTCCAGGCTGTATGCCTTGCTCCCCCAAACCCATTTTCAACAGTAAATAAAACAATAAACCAGACAGACTGCTGCTAGCTCAGGTGTGCCGTGTCTTTATCATTCTCTGGTGACTTTTAAACCTCCATTACTCAGATCTGTGAATGCAGCACACTTCTCAGACAACAGAATGGAAGCGTTGGAAAAGCTTCTCCCAGGTGCCTTTTAATCTGCAACAGGTGGCCTTTTTAAAAGGTCTTCTTAATCACCTCCAGGAGAGAGAGAGAGAGAGAGAGAGAGAGAGAGAGAGAGAGAGAAAAGGAGGTGTAGTGCTAGCATGGATCAAAGCGTCTCCCTTCTGCCCTCTGGCACTCTTGGAGGTAGGCCAGTCGCCTGGCGCGGTGGCTTTTTTTTTAGGGTATTGTGTCAGTGAGGCAGCCTTACCTGTACAACACCTCACGTTACACAATCTGCTAAGGACCTGACTTGTCTCACACACACCTTTTTCAGACAAGACGCAGATTTTACCCAGCCAAGCCCAGCATTAACCTCCTACCTAAGGCTGTTACAATTTTCTCAGACTAGACAATTTGGAATGCTTCAAATAAAACGCTTCAAAGCTTATATTTGAAAAATGCTTTCTGACGTTCAAACAAATGCTTTTACATAACAATTGGTGTGATTTTCGGCGATATCGTGCTGTAGTGCCAAAAACAGCATGTGAATGGCTTAGGCAGCATTTACAAATTAACATATGAATGTAGCGACCGACAGGAGTAACAGAGAAGTATGTATTAAAAAGAAATACTTTTGACCCATTATAATACCAGAAGAAGCTTGAACCAGTGAATCAAATCAATATTTCATTGATATTTAGTTTAGTTTATTTTGGAGTTGAATGGAAAACCAATGAGTTGTGAATTGAATCGATTTGGGAGTCATGAATTCAATAGAATCACTATGACTGAGCTTACGAGATCATTTAAAAGGTCTTCAGAATGTAGTATGAAGCCTAATAATAATAATAATCTTTTATTTCAACTCTCTGACTGAAGTCTGCATCACTGCACATTACAGTTAGGATGTGAAACACAGGATGTGAGTGAGTGGATCTGCAATCTGGCCTCCCCATCATACATATCTCCCTCCTCACAAGTGTAGAGAGGAAGACATCAGCCCCCACATCCTCCCCAGCACAATGAGGGACACATAGCCAGCCATCAACAAGTAGGAAACACACGTGCTCTAACACAATTTTGGCATACATTACTTTGTGCACACACACCCACGCCCGCCCACGCCGCATTATTATCGCCCGAAACCCACCTGGGATCTTTCTACCGTTATTCTGAGGGGATGTGTGTCTTATTGGTGGCGGTTAAGGGAAGGAAACTCAGATTGCAGACTGAGCTCGCTTTATAAATGCACCCTTCCCTTCTCAGGAATAACTGCTTATCTGAAAAAGATGGTGCTTTTCATTCATTCTTTCCCTATTATGATTCCACCCGCTGGTCACAAATTATAGGGAAAACAAAACATAGCATCTCTTATACCACCGGAAGAGCATCAGTGTGCCTTGACACAGATTCTACAAATCTCTAAAAAAGTGACAAACGCATTTTTTCCGAAATGATAGTCTCCACTGTCGTTCTGATCAGTCTAAAATTTCCCTTTGGTGTTTAGATCTGACTGTGAGGTCCATAGCATTTGATTATCATCACTGTCATACTCTTCAGATCATTAAATGAGGCCTCATGGCCGGTGGATAGGGGCGGAGTTATCTAGGAAGAGACCACTCCCATCAGGATAGAAATGTAGGAAATCATATAAAAAGATGATCAGTGATAGAGGAACACTTCCGTCTAAGGAGTCACCATTTTCCTTTGATTTGTCACACATCTGTACAGGAAAACAGTAATAGTTAAGTATAGAAGTATAGAAGTAACACAGTACAAGGACTGAAAGCCTTGTTGGCCGTTAAGCATCAGGTCAATAGAGACAGTTGCTACAACCGACAGAGATGAACACGAAACTTAAAGTTCTGCAACCACAGCACATGGTATTTCCCCAACAGTTTTAACAACTCAGACTCACCGCAAAAATGTGTTTTCTTGATGAAGGACGGGGAGCATTTAAAAAGCTTTTCTACATTCAATGTGAAACTTTTTGGAATGGTTACTAATAAAATGCCTGAAACAGCTCATGTGGTGTTGCCCTGCTAGCACAGTCTGATGAAATCTATAGTCAATTCAAATCGATTAAAAATAAGCTTGATTCGCTTGAAATATCACTGTCTTCTTTAGAGATGAACGCTGTTTACACTTGAAGGTAAACAATAAACATTGTAGTCGTTTACTTCTGAGAACTGGTTTTCAAGCTCTGGCTAAAGATCAGACTCAGAATATGTGCTGTCTCTGTTTTTTTTTTTTAAAGTAGCAACCGTCAATGCTGGGGGCCAGACTGAGCAATCAGGTCACCCAGGCTCGACTTGTTCCTTTCAGTGGAAATGAACCAAACATGCTCTGAAATCCATATCTGCATCTCTTAATCTCATTCCCATCTGTAAGACTGTAGGACAAGTGAGTTTAACGGTGAAAAGGGTATGTGTGGGTGCAAAATGGAGGGGTTTAACTTGATATGCTTTACTCACCTTCTTCGGAACATCTCGGCAAAGATGCAGCCCACGCTCCACAGATCCACTGGGGTTGCATAGCTCGACTGCAGGAGCACTTCTGGAGCTCGATACCAAAGAGTGACCACCTGCAACACAAACACATATAAATATGTACTGTCACATTCAGACAGTTCATATATGGATCATCACAGATCCTGTGCATATGTCCTTATTCACAGGCTGCTTACAATTACACACTGCACTTTTGTTTCTGTGCCCCTGTGTTTGAGTTATGTAAAGTATGAAGTCATATCTGGCAGTGCAAGCCTCCAAATGCTCATTTTGGTATGCCAAGATCGCACAAATTTCACAGCGAGTCACTACCCTGCTGAGAAAAAAAAAGCTAGAACCAGAATACTCACTCCAGTTTTGCTAGTTTTCCAAATTCACTGACAAGTTAAAACACTATGAGATGGTAATAACTAGTAAAAATCAGCATCCTGTTTTGCCCGTTTTGTTTTTTCAACAGGGTGTGGACATTTCTCCAGGCCTCTACACAACCTAAAGCCTATAATGGCTTATCAGTCTTTTCAAATTTGACTGCTGCTTTTTCTCACTTAAACCCATGTTTAGTCCTTAAACTCAGTGACTCTTGGCCTTGCAGCTGCAGCAGACGGCATATACAGCTGAGAAGCTACAGTAGGGAGAGCTTCCAGACAAAACTCAGTGACCCTGCTCCAGTAAAGTGGACGGCTTCCAGGTGCTTTCCCTCTCCAACATGCCGTCCTCCCATGGGCTCGCAGCCCAGAAACCCTCAGGCTTATCGGCCAAATCAGCCGCCCCTTGTGTTTGTAAGCAAAGCCTGGGGTGTATATTGGGGGGCGCGTATCATAAAATGTGCCAAAGGACTCAGTGCTAAGAGAAGGTTGTGCTTAATGAGTGCTGGTGTGGGAAGGAAGCTGTGAACAGCGCACGAGCCGTATGTCGCTGATTAGAGCTTAATTAGAGCTATACACAGCAATTCAGAGTCAGAGGAACTGTTCAATTGAAGCACAGTATATTGAATAACAGCTATAGAATGAAACCTGATGGGTTGTTAAAGGGACTAAATCAACTGCAGTGAGGCTCCGATTAACTTCCTTGTACAGCAATGTGTTTAGGGATTACAATTTTTTTACATTTTGGACACATTAATAACACTCCTTCCCTCACTGTAGCTTGATGCTTATTACATGAAAAGCCACAAAACAGAACATTTTACATACCTAGACTTTCATATGATGGTAAACTTAAAGGATCAGCTTTATTTCTGAAACTGAAGACTCCTTCCATTCAGTAAGCTTTACCATATCAATGATTATTATTATATCAAATAACAACAGTTGTTTTATTTTCAGCATTTTTTTTTTCATATACACCCCTAGGAGCTAGGTCATACCTAGCTGTTAGGAACAATAACATATTAGAGGTAGAACAAACCTGGGTGGTTCAAAAGAATTAACAGGTTCTGAACTGTATATGCTGCATGATATTTCTAAGTGGGGATCTGGTACAGCTCTTGACACTGGCAACAGGAGAATATAGCTATGAATGGCTATAATAACCTTACACAAACCCTGCGGTCGCTTCACTCATTTGCGGCCAAAATCTTTTACAGCCTCTGACTGTGCAAGCGTAAAAGTCTTTGTGCAAGACCAGTGTGAATGGAATCAAATTGAACCCGCATTTTTCATGTGTAAAAGGAGTTATTTTTAATTGCTGACACTTTCTCAAGTTAGTCTTCCTGATTAAGAGGAACTGAAGAGGAAGCCAGTGATGAAACTTGTTGGTCTCTTTGTTGCCATGTGACTGAAACACAGGCACATGATTCATTCCAAAATAGTGCCTCTCTATTATCATTCAAAATCGAACTCCATTCAGATGGTTCCTTCTTACACTATTGGAGCGGTGGCATGATCTAAGTTGCATAGATCAACACTGACTCAACAGGTACACTCCTTAACTGATAATGTTATATAATGATGTTATAATACACGGGTATGTCAATGTAAACCTAAGTAAACTTCATAAATTGCACCAGAAAATAACCGATAAACAACTTTGCATTCGGCATACGTTAGTTATATATTTATCTTTAGTATATACTCTGCACTAAAGCTAACTATACAAGCTGCAGTTTTACAGAGGTGCTGTTTAACTTCTAGGAAGAACCACAGCTGAAGTATATCCGCTTTTCTCAGCGCTGTGAGTTTGTGGTAGAGCCTTCTATTAACACACACATACACACACGCTTGTCATATGCTATACATGCTATAGCTGTGCAAAACTCTCAGGCAAAGCTACAGCTACTGAGGTGCTATTGTTGTCTTTATTTAAAACAGAAAACTGCGCTGATGGGAAGAAAGTTAATTTAGAGCTGTAGATACGTTATGAGTAAATGAGGTTTATGAAACAAACTGAAACTGGTGCTAAAAAGACCTAACAACACACCGTGGTCATAAAGAGTGTACAGTAGTTTTGATTGTATCACTTGCCAGTAAAAGTGGTGTAACTGTATCGCGTGGCCTTTACAAAGCAGGATTCCTCTGTTAAATGGCACTTGCCACAGTTTGCATGACTTCGGGTTGCTCACAAAACAGAACTCGCTGATTATGATGAAATAATATGCAATGCAGTGGATGTGAGGTGTGGGTAAATAATTGCCCTTGTCTGCATGCCTTGTTAGCTTGTGTGTTCACCTTACAATACAATGTCACTAAGTGCAGAACTACTGAGCTAGCAGTTAAAACTGAATTCCAATGTATTTCTCAAAAACCATATTTCATGCATGCCTAACATTTTTTCAAAAGTATCTTGGCAACTTCTCTAGCAGCCTTTCCCCTGTTGTCACGCTACTGTAGTCGAACTCTATCACTAGGTGATAAACACTAATGGGGTGAGGGGCGGGGTTAGAGGTGGGTATTGAGGGTGTCAGGGGTCACCCAAATGAAGACAATGCTTGTTATTTACTTGCTGGCAGGCACCCTATAAAGATATTTTAGTGTAATACTGGGTTTATTAATTCCAAGGAGACAAGGACAGCTTTATAAAGTCTGTGTTGTGGGGGAAAGTCAGTTCTGTACCACAGCCTGTGCCGTCTCTCTCATGTCTCTACAGTATTTTCACTCTGCATGTGTTTAAATATGAGCCAATGAATTGTTGTAAAAGCAAAGTTAAAAGCTGATTGAAGTGTTAACTGCCAAGCGGCACCACTTTGATAAATGTTAATTCAAGCGACTCTGCACACACTAAGCTGATTTTGTTAGGCTAATAAACGTAATTCGATTGTATCCAGTGCTAGCGCGTGTTTATAATAATCAGTCTAATAAAGACGATTTAAAAGATATGTTTACTGACAAATTGTGAGAAAGCAGCTAGAAACACTGGGCTCCAGTGAATGAATTACATACTGCATGCTTGGCTTTTTTTAGCCCAGTCTTTTGCCTTTCAGACATCAGCCCACTTTGGGATTGGCACTACAACAGTATGTTTTATTATATTGTTTTAATGAAAACAAATATAGTGGTGCTTGTAGTGTCTTTTGTAGTTCAACATATTATTTGTTACATAGCTAATTGCTAACCATTTGTTACACTAACTGCTACTCGTTTGGTTTGGAAGGGAGTCAGTTATTTGCCAATTACAAATTGTCCACCGCATTGTCTGAAGATTGTGGATTCACAGACTCGCAGGCTGACCGCATGATCTCCGAGTGGAAGAAGAGGGCAGATAATGCTTTTGTCCAAGTGTGTTACACTGCCCTGTGCCCTAACTGTTGTGTGATAGGGCAGAACCGGCTCATGGGTGGGAACTGGAAGATGACCAAATTGATGGAAATCTTTTTTGTTGCTTATCTATAACTGAAATTCTTGTTGTGTTATATGCCTTGTGGAAGTCTACAAGAGGTACGTTTTGCACCATATCACCAAAAATAGAGAAACACTCAAATATGTATAAAATGTTTTAGAGAGAAATGATAGCATCGACTTTTAAAACCAGAGAGTTTCGGCCCTACGTTTGCTGTCTATACATCATCACAGTTAAAATTACTGCAATAACTGCAGTACTTATTTTGGATGAGGTAATGGTTTCTCTCCCTCAGGCTGGTCTTGTGTGCCGTTGGCTGCTAACTGAAGGGTCAGATAAAGTGATCCTGGCTGCCTTCAGATTAAAGGACAGCATTCTGTGCATTCCTATCTAGTGAGACGGCATGGGCTCACTCAGCACAAGGGGAAACAGTGGCTTTGCAGCTCTTCTCAGCAACACTGCTCAAGCAGATCCACACCTCACAAGGCTCACTTGGTCAAGCTGTACTTCCACCTTGCACTTTAGTCAAATGGTCTCAGCTAACAACTACACTCAGTCCCCAACCTCCCCTTTTTTTATCTGCCTCAGAGAATTAAAACAATAGAGACACAATGCGATTAAGAATAAGGCTGGCCTTTGGGCTTGGCCATGAGCCTGTGTTTACATTCTGTCTCTCAAAGGAAGTGAAGGATGAAAGGCCCCTTCAACACAAGACCTTCGTCCACATTCTTTCGGGCTGCCCTTGGACACTTTTAAAGGGACAAGTCTACTAACTTGGCAGAGGACAAAGGCCTTTCCTTAAAAATGAGCCTCCACAAATGACCTCTTATTTAGTTAATAACAGATCTTGAAGTCGATATGATTAGGCCCTGCTTAGAAGCTTAATGCTCAGTCTATTAAACTGCTTCACAGTGTTATTTATGGAAATGCTTCCTTAAGTAACGAGGGAAAATAATACAGAATGAATAATTTGATCAAATTAAAGTATTGTATTTTACATTCATCTTCATTAACAATTAGCAATTTTATTCTGATCAGGTTTGCAGTGCATCCAGAGGAACATTGAGTATGAAGTGGGAATACACCATGGAAAGAACGCCAATCCATCGCAGGGCACCATACATGCACATATTCACACTTAGTTGGCAATTAAGGGTTGCGAAAAATTAACCTACCAGCATGGTTTTGTGAAGTGGGATGAAAACAGAGAATCCGTAGGAAGACGAAACAGACAGGGGGAAAGCTTCTGTGCAAAGTCTTGCTTTGCATTGTAACATTCAGTCAAGTGTCATAACTGATTTCTATACAAGCAGAATGCAAATAAAATAAGCAAACGTGAGGATGAAATGACTTTCCTATCCACTCTTATCATGTTTTGTCTTGTGACACTTCATTGCTCCCCTCCTGTACAAACAAACTGATAATTATTATCATCATTATGGTTAAGCTTTAGAGTCATTCACTGTTTTTTCCCTGCTGTTTTGAAATCCTATTTACATTTACAATAATGACAAGTCTGTCAGGTCTGCTCAAGATGGCAGAAAGAAATATGAAGTCACAAGTGAGCAAAGCGTGCATGCAGAACTGTATACAGTAAAAAAAAAACGCCCCAATTGCTGCCAAAGTATGCAGAGCTTACAGGAATGCTGTATGGGGCCCTCTCTGAGCAAACAAAGAGAGTACAGTCAGCCTCTCTTTCCCCTGTGCTACCACATCCGCACATCATTAGTCGGAAAATTCCTGATATATGCCGTAATTTTTTTGCTGGTACAGGCAAAGCTTTAATATCCAGATGCTGCTGCACCCCCTCGATCAGTCTTTTCTGCTGCTCTGGGTTGCTGCCAAGACGTCATCAGCAATCAATCCAGACAGAGGTTAAAGTAAGAGCTCACCACTGTCTCTGGATGACCATTGGTGAGAGTAGCACAGGAAATACCAAATAAGAAGCTCCTCAAGCATCATGCTGTGCCTCTGTTTGTGTGTCTGTTGCAGTTCAAGAGCCCGCCCTCTTTTTTTCCTTTTTCGTTCCTTCCTTCCTTCTTCTTCCTTTTTGGAATACCGGAAGAGATATCTAAACATTCCCAGAGTCTGCTGCACGTGCTCTACTGCGTGCCTTGTTTTCTTTCTTTTTTTTTTTTCCCAGCCATGCCGCTGCCTGAGTGTCTGTCCAGAGTAGAAGCACATTGTCTGGCAAAACCTGAGTCACTGTGCTTCCCCTCGGCACTAGAACCTTCTGGAACTAAAAAAGAAAATCTGTAGTTTCATCAATATTTTGATTGAAAGTAAACCTGGCTTCATGCGAGTGCATTTGGTGCGGCAAATAACTTCATGGGAGAAAAGTCCAGAGTCATAACCCCTCTCAACAGCCTTCCAGTTTCTCAGAAGTATAGGCATATGACAGTGTTATTTAAAGTAATTACTTGTTCCATTACGTCGGAGGTGCTGGGTCGAAAACTGTTCAGAAAAGGTTATTTGTACAAGCCTCACCTATTATTCTGGGTGTAACAGGGACCTCATAAAGTCAAATTACCTCTCACCTGTTTCATATCAGCATTTTTAAGCCTTTCACAGATGATACACACACTACACGTTACTTCCAGACAGAGAATCAACTCAACCAAAAAGACACCCTCTGAAGATTTTGCATAAAGACTAAAAATATTTGAATATGAGTTGGAAAAACAAACAAACATGCAGGTTGTTTAAACCATGATATAACAGAACAATACTGAATGCTCTCTCTTCCCAAGGACTCTCGCTGGTTTACATTTGAGTGTCACCGTACCATCACTTTAATTATTAGTGCATATCCTGGTCCTGCCAAAGTTCCCACCAGACGTGGAGATGACACTGCCTTTCTGTTCTCACTGGCACACTTCTAGATCTTCATTCTCTTTTTACTCAGCTGATGTTTCAGGGACTGGCTGCTCATAAAGGAAATGCTGGCTGAATACATAAGAATAAATCTGGCCATT